>NW_008675228.1:0-21324 GCF_000695815.1 Acanthisitta chloris
GGCCCATTGTTTTTTCCTTTGGCTATTTATCTATGTATTTAAAACTACGGTATATAAGGTATGGTGTAAGAAAGGTAATAACAACAAACCCGAGTAGTGGGTGGTAGTTAGAGATAAACATCTCCAGAAAGGGCCATGAGGGAGCAGTGATGGGGAGATATGGGCATGCATGCTCAATCTCAGGAGCAACCTAAGGGGTTTTTCTCCCAGGTGAAGACATGCTGACAGAGAACAAGACAGCTGAAATTTGCACGGTGGTGATGGTGTCATTTTTTGCTCAGTTTTCAGAAGCAGACAACAGTTACGCAACTGCAGTGTATGCTAAGGTCTTCCAGTAATTTGTGGGCTTGTTACACAACTCAGCAGAACTGGACAAAGCAGGAGAGGTCCCAAGATATTAAGTACTATTACGTTTTATGAAAATCATTATCAAGAGATATTTACACCATTTTAACTACCCACTTACAAAGAGGCAGGGAGGAAGAAACCCTGGTTCACTCCATGTGAAAGCTAGTCTCCCAGCCCTGCACAAACATACAGCTCTGGTTTGACTCCAGCACTGTCTGTTCCTTAGTTTAAGGCCAAGTGAGATACAAGTGTGATGTTTTGGGGGATGTATGTGTGAGGTGAGCTTAGGGGATATGGGAGAGGAGTGAGGATTTTGTGGGACAGTATAGAAAACTGGGAGATGGCTGGAGATACTGTTGAGTCAAGGAGGGCCTGGCAGAAGTTCTGTGGTTTTTGTGGTCATAGTGTGTAACTCATAAAGACAATACACAGGAAACAAGGAATTACAACTCACAAGCAGCTGCTTTGATTTGAACTACACCCCTTGTTTTTCACTGAGAAGAGTGACAAAATCAGGAGCCAGGTCATGATCTCAGCTGAGCAGTTCTGCAGAAGAGACCTACTTATGAACTCAACACTGTCATGTTTCTTCATAGGAAGGTGAACTCCAGGGCCATGACCTCTACTTGCAAAAAGGGAAAACAGCTCTTGGTCAGTGCTGTAGATGAGGGAACAGTGGAAGACTGACCAAAGGGAAAAGCCAGTGGAGGGAGGCATGGAGTGAATCATGGGAGGTAGCTATCTTCAGAGCCCACATTATTAAAGGATTGATAATTGTAGACTATGTAGTTTTCTTACAGAACAGAAGCAGTTCGAAGTGAAAACACAAATGATTGTGATTTAATTGCATGGATATGTAACTTTCTATGATTTTGATAATCTCTGACATCACTGTTCTATACTTTTTTCCCTGGGTCAAACACTTCTCTTTTAATTATCTAATTTAGATTAGTTTAAGCCTAGGATTGCATGATAGTAATGTAAACCACTATAAATTCTGGGAGTAGAGACATTGATTATCAAATGATGTAATGTGTTATAAGAAGAAAGGTAATCCACATGGAGTGGACATGAAATCAACGTCAAGAATTTTCTTAGAAATTACAAATTGCTTTTTATTCCTCTTTGAAAATTAAGTAGACTGGTCAGGAAGATAGATGTGTAGACTGAGTTCTTCTGGTTTTTCTTCTTATAAGAGACTGTTCTATAGATCCAAACAGATTGATCCATACCTAGTGGTGTACTCTGGCCTCCAGTCTGTTTGTCTGTGGCAATCCATGCTGTCCTCTCCCTCCCACACCTGATCATTCAATTATCTGTGAATGCTGCACCCTAATAAAACCAGTCCTCCCCTCACCCAGCTCAGCTCTTCTCCCAGTTCTGCACCCCCACCTCCAGAAAAACTCCTTGTACATGGTAGTCCCAGAGCTTTCTCCATACTCCCCTGCCCTTTCTCCTGCTCCTGCATCCCTTAGCACATTCTCAGAGGGGGGAACAAGTGCTGGAGCATATCTGAAAATGAAAACACTTCAGCTTTTATTTTTCCCTCTTTTTTCTTAATTTAGTTTTGCTTTAGTGCTTTGCTGTCAGCCTGACCAAGCGACAACTGGCTAAACTGTCATGATACCAGTTTTGGAAATGCTTCCTCTTTTGGAGATCGGTTGTAACATGCTTCATTTACTTTGCTTGAGCAATACTCTGAAAGCATTCCACCTCGCCTGCAGGTGTATTTGAGTTGTGTCATCCTGGCTGATGTATGGTTTGCATTTGGAATGCAAAGAATGGAGGAAAAAAAACACAACCAAAACTGTGGCCCTAATCCTTTTCCCCATGTAGAAGTTTGGTTTTGGCTTTTAGTGTGTCAAGATGAAGATTTAACCTCCCCTTTGAGAAAAGGGAAGTGCTGATGAAGACTTGAGCAATGTTTCCCATGAGCCAAAATGAACATGTGAATCTGGAAGGGTAGTGTAAAAAAGCTTACTCAAAAATACAGGGATCTGAAATGTTATCTGGGGTTTTCTTAACTTCGTACTGCAAAAGGGGAATAACAGTCTTTAAGGACAGAGAGAGCAGAATTTTTCTTGTGGTAAAGGGGGAGTTTCCTGTCCATGTGAAATCCTGGGTTGACCTCAAACAGCACAGAGAAGGCAGTAGAACAAAATTTGTGGAAATAAGGAGAATTGCACTGTGTTGAATATTGATATTTGTGTACTTTTCTCTTGGATGTTTTTTCCCCAAACCCCTTCTTTTTCATGATGCCATGCCACTCTGCAATGCTAATTTTGCCTCCAAAAGGTTTCTGGTTTTTGGTCAACTTTATTACTGGGCCTCCTTTTGAGGGAGTGAAAACTGAGAGCAATCAGAAATGATGCTAGTTCACAACTCTACTCATCACACATTGAAGACAATATGATCATGTGTATCAAAGCCTTTCATCTATCAGGATGTTGGGAATCTTATTGTTAGCCCCTGTCAGTTTAGCTTAAAAAAATTCTCACTCATGAATGTATACTTTTTAAATCATTGGATAGGTTATAACTTTTTTGAAGTGTTTTTTTCCTACCTGGAAATTTGGATAATTGAAATATTTTCTTGGAGATCTGCAAAAATGAAACCAATTCCAAATTGTGCTGAGGCTGTTAGGTGACTAGACTTGATTTGACTGAAAATATCAGTTACTAGTCCCTTAGGAAGTAATGAGCAACACAGATGCTAAATCTTAGTTGAATATATTTTTCTAGATCTACGGCTGGTATTACCTACATCTGTTTTACTTTACAGGATTCAGTCTGGCCACAGGTAGAAAGGAAAGGGTGGATTCAACTCTGAAGAGGGTTGAGTGATGCTGATGGTGTAATGGTCCAGAATTGTAATGAAGAATGTGTGGCTTGTGTAGGAAAACTAAGCAGTGTAGATAAAAGACTGAGAAGAAAGAAATTCAAAAGTGATCACTTTCTAGTAATGGACTTGCTTTCTGTCGAGACAGTGTATCTGCAGCTTGAGCACAAAATGTGCCTGGCTTGCAGTTTGACCTCTTTTCCTAAGGGTTGCAGAAAGCCTGTCTCCCTCCTCCTTTCCTAGTGAGATGAGCTGAGGACTAAGAGAATAAAACTAGTTAATACTAGGACATATCATCTGAATAACATGTAAATATTCCGCAGGAGATCAGAATTAGATAAATTCCATTTATGTAAAGCTCGTTCTGAAGTGAAAACAGAGACGTAATGTTATGACTTCATTGGGATGCAAAGCTCTGGCATTTCATTTCAAAAGTACTTGCTAAACATGTTTTTTGGGTGTCACTGTTCTCCTCCTTCTTTTTGTCTTATCCCATCCTGTAGAGTTTTCCCATACCATCTCCACATTGCCCCTAACAAGCAGTTCTACAGACTCTTACTCCTCTGCCCTCAAACTCTTGTTCTCCTCTGTAACATCTGTGGTTTCTAACCTCAAGCTCCTGAGTTTGCAGCATAGCATAGCCATAACTCATGGTGTCTCTGCAGGAGACAACTTGATAGCAGCAGAGGAGCTCGTAAGGGAGAGAGGTTCAGGGCTGGGGCAGTGCTCTGGTGTCTCCACCTGCCTCTGCAGGGACAGAGTTTTGGTCTCTCTGCTCTGGGGGCCACATGGGAAAGGTACCCAGATGTGCAGAGCTGTCTAGAAACAGCTGCACACATAACATTAAAATCAGAGCTTTCTGTGACTTTAATTGCCCCACTTTGAGAAACAGTCATTTGGAATCAAACCAAGCAGGATATTTTAAATTTCATTCTTAAAAAGAAAAGTTACATAATCTATTTCCTGGCATTTTACAGTTGTATATTAATTCAAAATTCTTGGCATTTTGAAAAATGGAAACAAACTAAATAAAAATGTGACTTTTAAAAAAAAAAAAAAGCTTTTTAGCCCTAGCAGGAATAATATAAATTTTCTAGTTGTTTGTAATAATCCAAATATGCATCTTTTCAGCAAATAAAAGTTTAGTCTTACTCTGAAAAATATCACCTAGCTGCTATGTGATGATTTAATGTGTGACATCATCTCTGGAGGATATGTTCTCATATTTCAACTCTGACATCAAAAGACAGTGTGTTTCCCTTTCTTTCTTTACATTGCTTTACTCTGGCTTATCTTTTTGGTATTGTAGAACAACCAGGAATGCACACAAGATGTCCATTTTCTGCATATTACTATGTATATTTCATCTAAACCTCACATGCACTTCCTAGTTGGATTACTGACAGTGTGTATTATGGTTTATTGGATATTTTAATCCTTCAGTTTATTTGGATGGATAATTTGATGTCAGGAGGGAATGAAAAAAGCAGTTGATTTTGAAGGTGCTGTGCACAATTTGTACATTGAATTTACATAAACCAGATGCTGGAAATAATGACATTTCTACCACTGGGTGCTCATTTTGCTTAAGATTCATTTTGGCTTTGGGAATTATCTAGTAGCAAAGCCTGTGATTGCTGCAACTGATGTAAAACCCTGGATCCTACCACTCCTAAAAGCAGTTAGTCATTCGTCCCTTTGTGTTTATTTTACAGACACTGTGGGGTTTTTTTACCCTAATTGCTGTGGGTTTTTTATACCCAATAATTATTTTGCCACATACAAAGCAATTTCATTTCTGCTTGCTTAATCTGTTCTGACTACATGTCTTCTAACTTAACATGAGTTGTAAGCATAGGTGCTTGATCCCATTGAAAATATCACATGTAATTCATAATTGAAGCTAATTATTAGAGGTTTTTTACTGAAGGGATCACTAATGCTTGTGCAAGTTTGGTCTACAAAGCTCTTTTGTTGAACTCTGTTCTTTTCTGAAGGCCAGTGTAATCCCTAACTGTGTATCACATCGACAGTGGTGAGACTGAGCAAAGAAAATCCCAGTAACCTGCTGGACAGAGCTGGATTTAAGAGATGTAGAGCCTCGGCCTGTTGGAAATACATAGAGTTCAGCAGCCTGGGACACCACTTTCTGCAAAAAGCATAGTCAGAAACAGAGCTGAGATTCCTCATGGTGCTCTGCAACTTCTAAAGATGTTTTGAATGTGAGATTGAAGGAAGACAATGTGTCCTGGCATCATTGTCTTTTATTTTCTTTACAAACACAGACACACACCAAAATAAAAGGGGGATAAAAAAAAAGAAAAGCTATAAACTGTGAAGGAAGATTTAGTAGCTGTAGATTGCTACTGTTTTCCTTAAGGAGAAAAGAGACAAAGTCCTGATGAATTTTGATTGAGAAACCAGCTGAGCCAGGGGAATGTGGAGCCAAAGGAAATCGTGAACAGTGAGTAGAACTGAGCAGAAGGAAAGGAGGTTGGAATCTCAGGACTGCCAGATGTGATTTATGGAGGAGGAGGAAGGTGGTTTAAAGTGAGCTGCTGGATCCCCAAGGAGGCTGGGGAAGAGGCTTGGAACATTGGTTAGAATTGCTTACTGCTAAATTGCCTAAGACAACTTGTCATTATGGTGTGGACACCCATCAGAAGGAAAATTAAAGTAGACTGCAATTTCTGAGTGCTTATACAAGCATTTTCTCACTTAGAGCTTAGAGGTGTGTTCCCTATCAACTCAGTTTAATTAGAAACATTCCTCTTTGATATTAAAAACTTAAACGAGGATACTAAAAACTGTTAAATAAAATAGATCAGCACCATAATCTCATTTGCCCTCTCCACTAAAACCTGTAAGTTACTTGCCACCATAAAACTCTGACTTGCTGCTTTTTTGGAGAAAACCTTTGATACTTGTTATGAGAACTATGGCTTTTTCTGGCTCCACATTAATGTACTGTTACATCAATCACTGTAAAACAACAGCAGATCTCTGATGGCACCTAGTATGAGGCCCAGGTCTGGCAGGTAACTTCTCAAAAGAAGCAGCAGAAGATTCCTGTAAGTTTTCCATTGTACTCTGCTTTATGGGTGAACTTAGAAATAATGACAAGTTAAAATGACATGTTACTGATACCAAGTATAGGATGAGTAATTGCCCAAATGTTAGTTGACACTGGCTAATAACAAACCTAGCAGCAGGACCAGGAAATTAACTGAGTTTGTTGGATCAATCTGTTTACAACATTCAAAAAAAGATATATAAATACCCAGATGTTCCTGTGGTGAAAAAAACATTCTACTGCCCCCACTCCCTAATGGAATTGTTTGCATCCTCACCAAAGTCCAACTCTTAACCCACAGTCTGCATATGCTGATTTTTAATACTTATTTTATTTTTCAACAATTAGAACAGCAAATCCTTAGTGAATCAGTACATATATGTGAAAGTGGATTGGGACATAAATACCCAGATGTTCCTGTGGTGAAAAAAACATTCTACTGCCCCCACTCCCTAATGGAATTGTTTGCATCCTCACCAAAGTCCAACTCTTAACCCACAGTCTGCATATGCTGATTTTTAATACTTATTTTATTTTTCAACAATTAGAACAGCAAATCCTTAGTGAATCAGTACATATATGTGAAAGTGGATTGGGACAACCATATTCTTTATGGGCTTTTGAAAATCTAGGTCAGAGTGTATTCAAATTCTGACTGATGTAATCACTTCTGGTGGCAGAAAGTCTAATAGAGCAAAGCTGTTTGAATGTCAGCTCAAATGTTTCCCATACCAAGGATTTTGATATTGTTCCTTCATGAGCAACACAGATAATGAAGAAGTTTGTGACACAATGTCTGCATTGTGCAAATTACTTTTGGCTCTTTGTCCTTTTATTCTTGCGTGCAGATGAAGAGGCTGCATGGCTTTCCAGCAGATAGCAAACTACATCTAGCCAAAGATGTGGAGAAAGCAGAAGAGTGGAGGAACAAATGCATGTATATGGTGGAGGTATCCCCAGTTCCTTTGATTATGGCTCTGTGGGCATTCCCATGGTGTGTTAGGCCTGGTTTAAGAGTGCTTTGCTATAAACACTTGACGGCAACTCAGGCCCTGAAACCCATGAGCTGTCTGAGGTTGGCACAGAAGCAAGAGTCCTCTGAGGTCTATCAATGCTACTTGAAGCTAGCCCTGCTGTGAGCATGGGACTGGACTAGGTGATCTCTACAATTTCCTGCCAGCCTCCAGTATCGCATGGTTTCCTCTGTTTCCAGATGGGCCTGAAGCATCCAGCTTAGTGCTGGGCACTGCTGCTCCCTGGGGGAAATGAGTGGCTTCTGAATTGTCTCCAGTTCTCTGCTACCTTTCAGCGCAGTATTCCTCACCCTGATTTGTGTTCAGCCTTCACAGCTGGAACAAGAGCACTGAACCCCAGCAGGACCCCCTCCCAAGTGCAGAAGCTCCTATATCAGTTTCTGCTAGCAGGAAGATGAACTTTTAACCTTGACATCTTATTTCACAGTGTTGGAAAACTGGCAAGTGATGCTCCATGAAAGGAATCTTGACCCCCTTTTTCCAGTTGCTGTCATGATGTGGTGTGGTGGCACCACCCTTTCTCCTCTTTGGTGATGTAGCTGATCTTGCCAGTTGCCCCCAGTCAGTATCTGCTGTGGGATCGCTGACCCTTTGAACTTGTTTGCAGACTGTCAGCAGAGTGTTGGTAAGGCAGGGAGTGCAGTCATCTCAATAGGAAAGTGCTTCCTGGGAAATGTGAATCACTTCGTGGGGCTGCTGTCATGCTTTCACTTCTTCACTGCGAGCACAGGAGCTCCTGCCGCCCGCTCAGCCAGGAAGCAGCCTCGCCAGCAGCTGGGGTGCATCAGTACAGGGGTCTGCTCCAAGTCCCAGCTGCCCAGGGAGATGTATCACAGCTTTGGCTGCTCCTGTGTGATGGGTGGGAGAGGAGCTGAGTGTTGGGATCACCAGGAGTGTCCTCTTCAGGGAAACCAAGCTGGAAGGAGACCAGCTGTGCAATTTACTCTGTGCTGGAGAGGGACTCAGCACTCACAGGCTGGATCGAGCAGCCTGTCTCTGCTGGACATGCTGTTACTGTTTGTTTATTGCCATGGTGTCTGGGAACTGCTCAGATGCATGAAGACCTCTATTGTGACTGGAACTGTGTAAACATATGGTGCCTACAACATCCTTCCTTCCTCTTCTCACACCCCCTCTAATGCTGTGTATGCACTGAGGGTAAAGGATGGGATAATAGTAAGGTCCAAGCAGTTGGAAGGAGGCAGAGAAGTAATTATCTGTGTACCATGGCAAAAGGGTTGTGTATCCTTGATACTTTTGTTTAATGAGTGTTCCTTACAAGTGTTTTTCCAAGAGGTGCCTTCCTGAGATGAACAGTGGTGATGAACAGACTGAATGGCTCTGAGACCTAATCTTTCTGTATCAATGGACAGATAGGCAAAAATCAGGAAGGCCTGGAGAGGTAAGATACAGAGCTTCAGTATCATGTGGAGGCCAATGAGGAAATGATGTGAAAGAGAAAAGATGAGAGAGTCCATCTCTTCAGCTGCTTTCTAGGTGAATTGGAGCAATCAAGACTGTGCCTCATAACTTCCAAGAAAAAGGTGTTGCAACACTTGACATGATGAGTTTTTTCTGGCTGCTGGGGCAGGAAATATCTTAGTAACAACTGCTGTGATTTAGCTGTGGTCTGAACCTGAAGACTCAAAGTCAGTCTCCAAGTCTCTTCCCTTGGTTTTGGGTAGACAAAAGCCATAGCTGCAAGTGAAGAGACAGGAGAAAAAGAGGAATTAAAAGGTGTACTGAAGATGCAAATACAGGAATGTTCTTTTTGCTTTTTTGGGAACACTTTGCAACAGGCATCTGAACTTCATTATTCTTTTCACAATAGCCCCTTCATTGTCTTTGAGCCTAAACCAGCCATTTGGCGAGCCACTTACTGAAGGTTTCTTCTTTTTGTTGTCATAAACAGAAGTCCATTAATTAATGTTGTACTTGCAGTTAGTCTTACTGAAGCTGCCAGTATGTATTGTGGAAGCAAACAATTTCTGTGACATTTAACGTTATGTGACTGATGAGCTGAAGTGTTTACATGGGGTTAGTTGGGGAAGCGGTTGCTAGCTCTGGAAAGCACAGGGGAAAATAGGGGATTGATTTAGATTAGAAGTTAAGCATGTCTGGATAAAAGTAAACAGTTGGATTGCAGCTCTTATTTTACAGGAGTTTTTAGTAGCTCTCTATTAAACAGTCATGCCCATGGCTTGCTTCACAGCTCATTGGCACACTAGCATGGCACATTTTTAGGTGGTTTTATTAGGAGCTTGCCTTTTAACTCATTTCCCTCTTCCATTATATGTTACTCCCTTTTCAGTTTTATGTGTATTAGATTGCAGTTTGCCAAAAACCTTCTGTTATCTACGAAGTCTGATAAGATTATGAGACCAGATAACACTTAGAGATAGGGGATAGAAACTGGTTATCAGGTTGTGCCTTGCACATAGAGGAAAAGAAATGAGGGATGGAATGAAGGATGCAAAAAGTCAGATATATTGAAAATAGACTGTGGTTAAAATACTGATTCATATGAATATAAAAATTGTCAAGGACTTAGTATGTAGGTGGATTGAGCAGGCTAATTTTGTTACAAGTGTTTTGGGTTTATCTACCAAGAGTAAAGTGAAAAGCAGAGGGAAGAGATAAGCAGAGGTCATGGAGTGTGAGAAGTGAGTCTAGAGAAAGCAGTGGAAGTCATAAGATGAAGAGAGAGAGCTCTGGAATACACTGGAGCATCCGGTACCCAGTAATGAACAAACCAAATCTAAATGTACTTCTGTGAACCCCCAGAATTCTGAAAAAAGATGTGTGGTGTTTGTTTGCAGCACTGATGTTCTGCTTCAAGTCTAAAGAAGGTGGGTTTTTAATCTTTAGTTTTATCACATTTTGTTTCCTTATGTTTGATCTGAACAAATATAATGAGGAAAGTGATTAGTATGTTAAAATGTACCATAGGCTATTTGTAGTTTATCAGATAGTAGTCAAGGCTAAGATGAATAAGTGATCCTCTCACTGTCTTCTTAGCAGGGCTCAGTTACTCTTTAGCAAGGGTTTGTCTTCATCAGACACACTGCTGAGAGGATAATAGCTTCTCACAGACAAACATATTGTTACAGGAAACTGTGTCTGTTCTGCAGGAAGCTTGGAGGGAATTCTCTGGAGTTAAGCAGACTGTCTGCACCCCCTGTATTGCAATTCCCAGAATCATCTCCACCACATACATCAGAGGGAATACATCAGTCCTTAGTTTTCATTTAGAGGTAATTACTGTGATTTTATTAAACTTTCAAAAATAGTTTTGTCAGTGTTTTAGAACCTAAGTGTTATATTTTTAAGAAGGTTTGATTTGGTGAAAGCATAGAAGTAGCTCTTGTAGCCCTGGAAGTCTTTTCACTTTTATAATGGATGTGCAAGTTTGATTGTTTGTTTGTTTGTTTGCCAGAAGCATTAGAAACTTCTAGAGTTCTGACAGATGGAAATGTAACCAGAGGGCTGTACAGCTGGGATGTTTACACTACAGTTTGTAAATTCTCCCATATGAGAAAATCCCTTGTAAGCCCATGAGAAAGTCTGGCAATCCAAGTATGTGCTGGTCTCAGAGACAGATCCAGTCCTGAGCTAGCAGCACGTGTGATTTGTAGTGGTGTAAAGACAAAAACATCTACTCACCCACAGGTGAAGTGAAACTTTTATTTCCACTCATCTGGCATGCAGATGCCAGACAGGCAATTAATCCCTCATGTCCCTAAGCTCAACCACCAGAGGAGGTGACTCCCATCTCTGGATGACATGTGGGTTAGTCCAGTCACAATACAAGGAAGGACGATGACATGAGAGAATAAAATAAGGCAGCATATTTTCTCCTTTCCTGTGCTGAAGACCAGAGCTCATCAGAGCAATGACACGAGCACACTTTAGTAGTCCCATGGGTGACTCTCTTGCCTGCCAGTTCTAAGTGGCTGGTAAGCTGGGAGGGATGGATCTCCTTCCAATGGCTGGGGGACTCAGCTTTATTTGGCCTTCTAAGTCTGAACTTGATTTCACACTTGGAATATTTTTACTGATCAGATTTAGACCCAGAGTGTATAATTTTTATTAAATGATGATGAAGTAGTCCCATCAAGTGCAAAGCACATAAAGATTGATTTTTGGTCAGATTAGATTTTTGAAAGGGTTCAGCTCTCATACAGAACAATGCACAGAAATACAAAGATACAAAACTAAAATATAAATAAGAAGCAGCTAGGAATAGTAAAGGTAAACATGAAAGCATGAAAAAATTGGAATACGTGTCTGGTCATATTTAGACATGTTTAACACTGATACCTGAGCTATTCATAAAAACCAGGTTGTAGGTAAAGCCATTTGCTATAGAGATTGGCAAATTCCCCAGTAGAGACTCAACCTCGATCAGCTCAGCAACCACAAGGAACAATGAAACTTTGAACTACCTGTTTTTATTACAAGCTAAATGGGAGAAATTACCAAGCCAAACCATCAATGTAATTTTTTTTCCAGTTTGACCTTAGAGTGAGCTTGACTATAGAGAAAGTACTCTGTCTGGTTGTTTTCCTCAGATAACAGTGTAGCTTCTTTAACAGTGAAAGGAGAAAATACCTTTTAAAGGAAAATATGAGCATAAACCCATGAAACTTGATGTGGGAACTTTGACAGGAATGGCTCATAAAACTACATCTAAACAGTTTCTTCTCTCTTGGTTTTACCCTGACTAAAGTACTTTTTGACTGTGCTGCTTTTATGTTACATTTCCTGCTATGGTTTTCAGTGCAAAATCTGTAAGAGGGTTTTTTTGAGAAAAAGTTCCCAGTAATTCATTTGGGTCAAAAAATTCCTCTGGCCTGCACTTGCAGATAGAGTATGCAGTACAAAGCCATGAGAAATGGCGATTTCATGAGCAGAATTTCACAACCTAGTGCAAGTCTGTGGTGAGCACAACTCTGGATGGTTTGTGCTTGCACTTTGATATCAGAGCACCTTGGGAAGTACAGCATATGAAATGAGATGCCTTGGCAACACAAATGTTCCTTGCTTCCTTGTCCTGCATTGTGGAAGGTATGTTTTGTGATCAAGCTCAATTTTTCCCTTTGTTTTAGTGTTATCTTTTAGTGTCAATAGGTTCTGTGCTTACTGTTTGATAGGTTATTCTAGTGTTAATAGGTTCTTGGAAGGGAGCTGGGAATTGCCTTTGCTATGAGGAAAGTGGTGTGTGTGAGATTGATGACCGTTTTTAATGTGTGGGAGTGAACAAATGTTCCAATCTCAGGCAAGCAGCCAAAAAGGTCTTAGTTCTTATGTACACAGTTAAGGTGGACAGCTCTTGGAGAGCTCCTGATAGCTCAGGGAACCTGAGATCTCAAGATCAGTGGAGTTCTTCAGAACCTGGGTTTGAATGTATAACCTGCAAAGACTCTGAGTTTAAATTATGATTTATGTATATTTTAATCCTGATATGTATCCTGGTAAATCTTTTTGTCTTGCATTGTCTAAGATTGCCACATACTTGTCTCAAAATAAAGGCTCCATTTACGGAAGACAGGAGTATATCTTGGACCAGTGCTTGGTATATCTCAGTGCCTTTCTAGTCTTAGGCCTCTGGCATGCAGTGGACCATTAATATGGGTCAAGTAGAACGTCACATATAGGCAGTTATTCCTAGAGATTAGAAATCCAAACTGCCCTCTGTTTCTCCCTTGTCCCACTTCTTTCCTGCTCGCTCTATGCCTTCTTCCACCAGGCAGTGTCCTTTCTTTTGCAGGACCATAGGCTGTATGGGGTTTCTTTCAGGTCACCTGCATTTGTTCTGATAGGGGAGAACCCAGGCCATTCCCAGCTGTGCTTCTCCTCACTGATGGCACAGAGGGGTGAGGGGGTCTTGGCAGTCCAAAAGTTGAAAATGCCAGACCTCACTTCCTGTATTGAGTGCTGTTCTTTCAAAGGAAGTGATTTACTACTGCCAAGGTCAGCTTTGAAGTTAATAAAGGCATCTGACTGCTGTCAGAATGCTCACTGTACAGTCTTTTGGCTAGCTGAATGTATTTTATGTGATTTTGTTCTATGAAAACCCTGTGACAATTAAGAATCTATTAAAAATTGTTGATCCAAAAAATAGGCCAAACTGGCAGGAAGAGGGAAGTATGAAGTGACATACACATGCATGGCTATAGATCTCCTTGATTGAATGAAGCATCCCAAGGTAACAAGCTTATTCTAACCTTTTCTTTCATTAAGTCAAACCTCTTCTTGCTATTATTTGCACCCTCTCATGAATGCATGAGGTGGAGGGTGCTTGTGTTTCTGTTTATATGAAAATAAAGTATACACTTCAGTTACTGAAACAGGCCAACAGAGAAAGAATTCAGGAAGTTAAGCCCTGCTAGAGGAGAGGAATGCAGGGATTCGTGTCAGTACAAGCAGTGAGCAAAGACGGAGGAAAATGTAAGGGGGGACACCATAGAATCAGAGAATGGTTTGGGCTGGAAGGGACTTTTAAAGCTCTGGTGCAACCTCCCTGAAATGGGCAGAGACACATTTCACTAGACCAGGTTGCTCAGAGCCCCATCCAACTTGATCTTGAATGTTTTCAGCAATGAGGCATATGCCATCTCTCTATGAATACTGTTCCAGTGTTCCACCACTCTCCTTGTGAAAAACATTGTCCTTATATCTAGCCCGAACCTACACTCTTGTAGTTTAAAACCATTAGCCCTTGTCCTGTCACTCCATGCCCTTGTAGAAAGTTCATCTCCAGCCCTCTTTAGGACTCTTTCGGTACTGGAAGGTGCTGTAAGGTCTCCCCAGAGCCACCTTCTCTCCAGGCTGAACAACTGTCTTTATAAGAGGTGTTCCAGCTCTCTGATCATCTCCATGGCTCTCCTCACTCCATGGTAGAAAGTTCATCTCCAGCCCTCTTTAGGACTCTTTCGGTACTGGAAGGTGCTGTAAGGTCTCCCCAGAGCCACCTTCTCTCCAGGCTGAACAACTGTCTTTATAAGAGGTGTTCCAGCTCTCTGATCATCTCCATGGCTCTCCTCTGGATTTGCTTGAACAGGTCCATGTCCTTCTTACGCTGGGAACCCCAGAACTGTATGCAGCATCATCTCCAGCCCTCTTTAGGACTCTTTCGGTACTGGAAGGTGCTGTAAGGTCTCCCCAGAGCCACCTTCTCTCCAGGCTGAACAACTGTCTTTATAAGAGGTGTTCCAGCTCTCTGATCATCTCCATGGCTCTCCTCTGGATTTGCTTGAACAGGTCCATGTCCTTCTTACGCTGGGAACCCCAGAACTGTATGCAGCACTCCAGGTGGGGTCTCATGAGAGCAGAGTAGAGGGGAAAAATTCACCTCTTTCAACCTGCTGGTCATGCTGCTTTTGATGCAGCCCATGATACGGTTAGACTTATGGGTTGTGAGCACACATTGCCAGCTTAAGTCCAGTCTCTTCTCAGCCAATTAATTATCACTGTGTAATTAAGTCTGAAAAGAGCACTTTGGGAAATGGAAGTGAAGCTTGAGGGGACGAAATCTGGAACAATTCCCGCAGGAAACAGTACTTATAGATCTCATGGCTGCAACCCCAATCTGTCTCCTGGGGTTTGAAATCTTTTGTTTTGTAGAATGACACCACAGGCAAAGTGTTGCACACCAAAGAAAATATGACTGGTGTAATTATACCAGTTCCCAGTTTCAAAGATGTCTCATCCATTCCAGAGACTTTCTTAGTTTTGCACTCTTTGTTACATATAGCATGAAAAAAATGTAACCAAAGCAGCTTTTTCACCTTTCCTTTCCGTTTTTCCTATTTTGATCTGATGCATGTAAAATGATTCTGAATTTGGGAACACATGTATTTAAAAAAAGAAATGCACATTTTTCTTTCAAGAATGTAAACAATTTTGTTTAGTAATCCTTTTTTTCTTCAGATTAAGCATTCATTTCCAAAATCTCTGCAGGGCAAAAAGCAGACCTCATTTACTATTTGCTGCAATGTTTAGCTACTATAGAACTCTAAATCATGATACAGTCAATAATTCTAGTTTTTTCTTGTCATATATGCCCTTTCCACTTTATTATGTTGTCTTCCTTAAGTATTGTGTCAGTATTGAAGATGTACCATAATGCTTCTTACCAGTGTGCTTGCCATACACACTCATTTCTTACCTTGAAATGATTGTTTTAGAAAATTTCCCCCTGGTGTGTGAAGGTCTTCATTATCACTCTTAGGGTTTTCCTAGAGGGTTGGAAAAAATAAAAACAATGCAGAAATAACCCTTTCAGGCTAAAGATTTGAAAGTTTCTGGAACAGATTAGCAATAATGTAGTTGCCAAAACCACAAGGTCACAGGTAAAAGATGTAAACCAAACAAGATCAGTTCCCCAAAGGCTGTTTTCAATTAAGAGAAAATTCTCCTCGCTCTCAAATCAGATTTCTGATTTTATAAGTAAAGGATATTGTGCTTTGCAACTGAAGTAATTCTCCTGAATGCCCCTTATTTATGAGAATATCACTCATTCCAGTACCAAAATTGCTTCTGTTCCAGGCATATCTATTGTTCCTTCAGCTTTGTTATCAACAATTGCTTATTTGAAGGACTGTGAAATGGATTTACCATGAACTCACAGAATAACTTCTGGAGAAATTTACTAGCATGGAGGAGAAACTCTTTTATGATCACATCCTGAGTCTCCTTTTGCATCGCATCCAACTTCTTGGTCATGGAATTCTGAGAAATTTAAACTGAAAAAACCCCAATTTGGCTCAATGTAAAGGGATTAACTATTACTTAGTTCAAGTTCAATGAGTAGAGCTATATCTTGTGAATGTTTTCTTCAGTTGACTTCATTCTTTTCCAGCTCACAAATCCTCTGGTTTGCATTTTATTTGTTATTATTATTACTGCCAGTATTACTGCAATACCAAAAAAAAGTAGTTACAGAGGAAGATTCTTTTTTGAGCATAACACAGAGTAACAGGTTCCTGCTTCACAAAGGTTGCAGTTCAAGTGTAAAACAACACAAGTGTCTGGAGGATCTATGTGCAGAGACAATAGGACAGCAGTGATCACAAAGAGGGACTGTGGTCATTGTATGACAAATTGCTTTCAATATTCTGTAAGCATCACAACAAGGCAAAGTTTTTAAGCAGGTACTTGAAGAAGAATAGTAATTTTAATTTTGCAAATATTAATGAAAAGATCCTCCAAGTTTCAAGTGTGAAGTGGATATAAACATAAAGGCAGAAGTTTAAAACATGAAATGGATCACTGGCATCACTGTCAGTGGAAACTATAATCCAACTTTGGTATTAAATCATCACTGATCTTAAAATCATTACTTAAATCACCACTTGATATTAAAGCATCACTGGCAGTGGAAATTGCAATCCAACCTTGACATTAAATGAGAAATGGAGAATATAAATAGATTTTGTAATGCAAAGTCTTGAAGGGGAAGATCAGGAGTGTATATTCTATATACTACAGCAAAGGAAACATACAAATAGGACTGAAGTTCTAACAGAGGAAAAAAGCTAACTTTGAAATAGCATATAGGCTGTGTATGAAAAGGTCAAGAATGTCCTTCTTCAGGAGAAAGACATTACAGTGATGAGATGACTACCTGAAGAGCAAGTCTTAGATATGCTAGAAGGCTAAGGAAGGATATCTTGGTGGAGCTGTATGAAAAGACCTAGCAAGACTTAGGCATAGCCTCAATATGAAGATATAAGGACAAGCCAATGTCAGAAATGGTGTCACGAATGTTTTAGTGATGTCAGTGCATCTTATCTGTTGTGCCTGGGAAAAAAGATGAAAGATATTTGGAAGGGAATTAGGAGTTCTTTTTCAGTTTTGCTGGGTTTGAGATGCCATCTTAACATCCCTAAGAAGATGCTTGACATGTGAAAGGAAGTTTTGCTGGGATAATATTACCTGGTGTGCAGGGGTGGATCTATAAACTGTCAGACTAGAAATGGCAGTTGGGTTCATAAATCTTATGATTTACTAGAGCTAAGGTATAAATGGAGAAGTGGAAAGAATTGCATATTGATGAGCTTAGAAAACAGCTGACACTCAAAAGAGATAAACATTAAATATCGGTTTAGAGGAGAATTAAAATCCAAAGTTGCTTTCACTATTGGGTTCAGGAAGGATGGAGGTGATGGATTAAAACATGAACAACTAATTTTAACAAGGAAAAAGGAAGGAAGCCAAGCAGATTACACATTAATTTAACCATTATAAAAATCAGTAACAGCATTTGTAGGAAGTTGCATTATGTTTTGCTAAACTGGCCAAAGTTGTTGGAGAATAACACACATACAGTCTGGGTTTTTTCAGTGATATTGAATTGTCTAATAGAATATAATAGCTGAAATAATGGCTTTTTAAAATTCCTTCAGCATGTTTAAAACCTAAATATGTAATGTGAGGCTGATATTAAATATAGGGCTTTCCTTCAAGCATAGAAATAAACATTGCTTCAGAGTAACAGTTTGCTATCAAAATAATATCAACACCTAGAACCCAAGATTTCACTTACTTTTCAATGGCTTTGGGACTCTTAACAGCTTTTTTTGACCTCCAAAAGGCATTCTTGTGGATTGTCTTCTTTGACACTATTTGTGGTTTTGGTTAAAATGGTTATTGGTTTCAGTTGTTGCAAAGATGTTATTAGGTCTGTAACTACAGAGAAGTCAAAGAGTTAGTATTACAAAACCTAAGAAACAAAGGCATCTACAATTTATTTATAATTTTACTGTATATTTTATAATATCTAATGTATTAATAGAATGGAAAATTAATTCTTGTAGTAATTTTATAAATACAAACATTACAATGTAGTCATATGTTAATACTGTAGTTTATAATTTTAAATTAGTAATTAAATCTATTTTAATGAAATTGTTCACTTACTGAGAATTAACTTACTGGCAGCTAGACTTAGTGAGAGCAGAAAATATCAAGGGGATGTTCTACAGTTTAATTTCTGGAAAACATCAGGAGAGATTTAAAAGATTGTTGTGCTGACACATCTCTAGCAGGTGAAGAAACAAAAAGTAGCAAATTTGCCTTTAAAAAAATATACTCAGAAATTGTGATTTCTTTTTTTTTAGCCTTTGTTCATTAATGACTTGACAGGAAGTTTCCTAGTATTCATGTTCCTTCATTCAGTGATTTTCTTTCAAATGCAGTACAAAAGCTTGGCTCAGCAAATATAATGGCAAGATGTAATCAGCAGAGTGAACCTTAATGAGGAAGTGAAATTATCATAATAGAAATTCTGAATAGCATTTTTCTCCCTTTTTAGCTTGACCAATGCACCATGTTTGACTAAATTTAACACTGACATCATCATGTGAGGGTATGAGGTAGCTCTTTTCCTGTCCCATTTCGTGAAAGTTGGATCTGCTGTCATTACTTGTGTGACCCTAGAAGACTCTGCCTGATTCATACAGGTGCAGCTTACCCTCTGAAGCCTGTGTTGCTCACATGGGAGAAAGCCTATTCTGCCTGTAACAAGAGGCTTTGAACTTGCACCAGTGGAAAAGAATGGCTTATGTTAAATTCAGTGGCCAGTTGGGATACCTGTGTTAGAGCTAGGGATAGTCTGTTGTTTGGGGTTAGGCTTAGTGTTTGAGGTGGCTGGAGATGGTGAGGTAGGCTTACTCTTGGAAACTATAGAAACAGAGATGAGTGGCTGCTTCAGAAAGTATTTTCTTTAGATCTGGAAGTGACTGAAGTACTTAATCTCTGGTTAAAGAGATGGGTAAATTAGGGTTGTGGTTAGAGAGGTGGTTGAAGAAATGTAGGCCTAGAGAGGATGTTTTTCAGCTGGATATTGTCAGGTAGAATGAGATCCTAAGCAACTGGGAACAAATACCTTATGCTTGTCTTTTGGAGATGTTGAAATATCTGTCATGTATATACAAGACTGAGTTCAGGAGCAGGCTTTGACAAAATAAGGCTGAGAGAACGAAGTTATTATTGAGAGAGCAAAGTTTGCTGTTGATACTGTAATGCTGGCAAAGAAAAAAGGAAATCTGAGATCTCTGAAAGCAAATGGCTCTCATTGCTTTCTCAAATGTTAATTCCAGTCCCAAAACTCAAGATAGATTATCATATGGTACCTCAGCCCACTGCAGAACAAAGTCTAGAAAGCACCTTGCTCTTTCATCATGATATATTTGTGGTAATGCACCAAGAGAGAACTTCTATGGCCAGTAAAGATTGTGCTGACTTCAGGGTCTGCTGAGAAAGGCTTGGGGTGGGGTTTTAGCTTAGAAATAGCCTTTAAGCAAACAGACCCCAGAAAATGATATTAGCTGCTAGAAACTGTAGTACCTGCGGAGATAAAAATGAGAGCCTGTGTTGCCTGCCATATTTCAGCTACTTGGGGATGGCTGTATCAGGCAAAAGGGTAGGATTTGGGAGGATCTGTTGCCCTGGTGGACTTGGTTGGGATGATAGCTGATTACTTTTTAACCACGTGCACCTAATGTAACTATTTGCGTTTAAGCTTTAGAAGTCCTTAGATCTCCAAGGGTTTCTGGAGGGTCCATATAACCTGCAAAAGAACTATAACTGATGTCTAAATACAGATCAAACCAATCTGCCTCATACATCAACCCTACAGCCTTAGTTAACTCTGGAGTATTGAGTTGCCTCAACTTGTACAGCTGGACTGAGTTTTCTTGATGCCTATATCTCACTTCTCCTTCTGTGGATTTTCAAAGTGCAGGGGTTTTGGCTTTTTTTTCCCAGAAGAATATTTTAAGCTCTATCTTATTCTTACTATGATGTCAGCCTTGACATTTCTTGGACTTCACAATTTCACCAACACAAAAAACCTCCACATATTCATAGGATATGGGTAGTAGGAACGTATTTTTACATCTAGAAGGATTTATGTAAGTTGCATACTAATCCAATGAGTATATGCCTGTGTGGGAGGGAAGGAAGATATTATCAGTGCATGGAAGCTGACATAGCTCCTTTATAACAAGGAAGTTTTCAAGTTGTGTAAGTCATTGGGGATGATGAGACATATCATTGTCTCTATCGTCAAGAATCTTGGAGGAACATCTCCTAGACAGCTTTACTTTCACGTTGGTAGAAGAGCATTTCTGAAGATGTGAGGCTTTAAGGAATTAATCAGTCATTTTGAGGATTTTTAGGAATAATTTGAAGTAATTTGAATAAAGGTGAGGACCAGTCTGCCTAGATATAAAGCAGCAGAATCTATCTCTAATTTAAAATTAATTCTTGTCATATGTAATTTGTTCCTTTGAAAAATAAGGGCAGTGGTTCATTACATACGAGAGGGCATGAGTATGGTTACAAATATATTTGAACAATACATTTTTTCCAGTTTGTACAGTGAAGCACAAATTCATTTCCACGCAGGTGAGAGAAGAGCCTCCTTCTGTCAATGGATTTCTTTCTGTTGGAGAGTTTGTACCAGCTTTGCCTGAAGTCAGGTTCAGTCTTTGCTGACATTAACAGGGAATAGGCTGAGCAGAATTGTCTTTTCTTTCTGCACTTCAGAAAATGCTAATTTCCAATACAAAACTGACATAATACTACTATATAAAAGTTATTTTCATGCCATATTCCTGTTAAAATATTTGACGCTTTCAATTTTCAGAAAGCACAATCATCTTACTTACAACTGCAATTTTAGTCCTACCAAGAGAATGATTCAACAATCAGTTTTATTATTCTGATTATACCCTCTCTGCATGGGGCTTAGCTATAATTATGGGAAATTAGGGAATGTTTCTGCTGTGGAAACATAATAATAACTTCTGTTAGTATTTTTAGATCTGTTTTGAAAATGTAGTTATGAATGTTTCTTGACTTTCAAATCTCACATTAATCAGATCTTTATATGCTGGGAAACTCCTGGTTGACAGAGGCAGCCAGGACCTTTTTAGTGGGGTGGGCCAATTTGAATTTTCCTATGTAGAGATAGTTGGAGGTTTCCAAATATATTATTTTAGCAGTAGCAAAAAGAGGTTCAGC
>NW_008675228.1:21336-52966 GCF_000695815.1 Acanthisitta chloris
CTGGGAGCAGTGAAGTGGAGCTTATGAAATAAAAGGAAGTAAGAGGGTTCTGAGAATGGGATAAAAGTAGAGTCAATTTTGGATGAAGACAATGTTATCTTTTATTTTTTTCTGTCTTACTTTCCTCTCCTTTCATGCAATCTCCTGTTTGCTTTGAGATCCCCTTGTTTGTACCAGCACCCACAACCTTGTCTAGCCCCTGCAGCTGCCTGGTGCCACCAACATTTCAAGCTACAGTGAGCACACTTCAGTTCTCCTGTTCTCTGCACCTATTTGAAGGGTTGTCTTAGAGGACTGACATTCTTGGTCAGCACCAACCCAGGAGAAACATATGGATTGTGATATATAGGAGGTCAGATTGGCCTAATGATCTCAGTGGTCCTAATGAGAACAAACATCTCAAGTGGTCAGGGATCAAAATGGTCAAATGTTGGATTCAAGTCCTGGATCCTTTCCCTTACAGAGAAAAGCACAGGTTGACATGAATATTAATCGTTCTTTCTGTGAGATTCATAATGTAAAAAATTATGACCTTTTGTTCATCTAAGGACAAAAGAAAACAAGCAAAAACATATTTTACTTTTGGAGGAAATGGGATAGTCATCTCCACCATTGTTTCAAACTTTTCACAAGAACTGCTAACAAGTTTCTGATAAAGCTAGCCTTGCACATTTCTTGTCATATTGACTCTAATTCAGAGTAACACAGACTATAAATGGCTTTCAGTACAGATACTTTCAATTCCCTATTTAACGTAGTGTCTTTGAGTAACATGGGCCTCTTCCCTAAGCATGTCCTTGATAGGAAGGTGTCCATCTAACTATGGATCTGTCTGACTTGTTTTCCAGAAGCCCTTGGAAACTATTTCATTTACTGTATCAAAAATTGTGCCACTAGTAATAGTTGAACACTTGTTCTACAGAAGACAGTATTTGTTGAACTAAGTGGTTTTCTGTGGAAAGCTCTACTTCCAAGGAATCCATGAACAGCGAGGAGCATGTATATCTTAGAAGTGTTTCAGCTGCCTGCAAGGAGAACTCAGGGCTTTCATCAGATAATACACAAGCACTCAGCCTCCAAGGTCCTTCTGAGAGTGAAGCCAGTGAATTAGGTTGCCTGCTCTTGTAGGAGGACCATGGCTGAGCAAACAATTTTGTGCACTTGTTGGGACTTCTGAAATTGGCTTCATCACTAGATATGCCTCACAAACAGTCCTTAAAATAGTGTTGAGGAGACCATTTCCAGCAAATTCTTTGGGCAACTGTCTTTTCCAACTGGTGTGCTGTGTTAAAATTCTTGTTGACTTTAATGTGAGCTTGTTTTTCAGCTTCACCTCAACACAGAAACTATTCCAGATAAAATAACTGTGTGTGTCAAGTGCTGGGTCTTGGTTTTGATTGATTTTTGGGTTTGGTAGGGTTTTTATTAAGTGTTAGGGACAACTCTCAGTCAGAGCTTCTCAGCTGCTTTGTGGATCATTCAAGCTGTTAATCTTTGAGGTCCAACTCTTGGCATCTCTTTATCCTTTCCATTCTGGAATCCAGTTGGGAGGAACATGAGAGGACAGGCACTGATTTGGGCTATTTCAACCCCATTTCAACATGGGTGATGGAAACTACAGCAGTTAGCCTCCAGTACAGTGATCTGACTGTTTATGTGCTCTTCTCTGCTCACACCTAGGAACAAGCACATTTGTTCAAGCCAGGCATGGATTAAGTTTCCCAGTATCACTTATCCCTAAGATAATGGAGCAGCACTTCTGCAGTGGGATGCCAGTTTTACCTTGTCCTCTTTGTGGACATGATGCCTGTTGCCTTTCAGCTAGGACTCAGAGGCTGATCCTTTTCTCATTTGGACATAACAGTAATGGGCAAAAAGCCTTTGGAACCTCACATTGGCCTTTGTCTTCTGACAGATATGCAGAGGAAGCTGAGTAGGTTGGAAGATGAGAGCTACTTCTGCTTCTGAGGGGAAAAAAAAAAGCATGTGCTAAATGTCATGGTAGACCTTTCTGTTTTTCATAAACAAGTTAAAGTGTAACTAACTCCTAAGAGCTTGATTTAGAGGTATATTAGTCAGGGGATAAAAGACAGGACAGTACTGTTATACTATGACTGCATTTGGGACTTTCTCATACAGATTGGTTCCTGCATTTTAAATGTTTTTATTCTTGGCTCTGAGAGAAGTATAACAGATGTTCTCAACACCCTGCTGCCATAAAAGTTTTCTATTTTTGGGAGCTATTCAAAAGGCTATTCAAATTGTGTGGGTTTCATGAAATAAAGGGTGAACAATGTTTTGTTGATATATTTCTTTGCCAGAAAAGGCAAGGTGTAGTGAGGGCAGCAAACTTTCCCCCTCTTGTTTTTGGAGCAGTGATTTCCTCCAAAATAATCAAATCCCCAGAGAACAGTTTATTAGAAGATCTTCCTGGATGATAAACTATTGCTTAATTTTGCAATTTTTTTAGTGATGAATATGTCACTACTGTTTGCTGTCACTATTTTATTAGCAATTTCTTCCTGAAGACATTGTATTTGCATGCTTAATATCAGTTAAAATATTATTCATGTGCATTGCTTCCTGTAGAATCTCCCCTATCCTTAAACTTAGTTACCTTATGAACATAAGGACTCTGCAGACTGTGTCAGTGGCCAAAGGAATAGGCAAGAGTAAGTCTTGAGGAAAACTAAAAGCATAAGTGCTGATAGCATATATTTATTCTTATTTTTTTTTTATCATATTCCATTTTTCCTACTTTGCAACATCAAAACATTTTGGTATTGATAATATTCCATTTAAGAGTCTCTCAGTTGTAGATGACACAGCTGATGTCTTTATTTGAACTCCAGGTGACATTCTAGATATGATCACAAAAACATGCTTTCTCGGGGATCTACTGCCTTATTCTCTTTCTTAAGAAAATTCCAGGGCTAACGACATTTAGGATATATACAAGACCTGTCGTTGTGGATCTAGGCTCATGGTCTCAGGTGTGTTCTTTTTAGCATTCGTTCTTTTATTTGTTTTCCTCTGGACAAAAATTTGATGCATCATGCCACTTTTTTTCCTTCTCAGAAATGTGTCATGCCAGTCTATAATGTTCTCTGATTAACAAAGTTGCCTCCAGTGTTACCATGCAAAATCTTGTATTCACTTTCCTGTGGTTCTTGCAGAGCTCATTTTCATTATGTTGGTTCCCTGGTGATGGTGTCATTGCAAGGGTAATCAGTGTATTCAAGACTAATATGTGATTTTTTAAGTTAGACAAGATTTATCTTGTCTTTTCAGACAAGCCAGTAGCAGCAAGTTATCTCGGCGAACAGACTATTATGTAAATACAGGAAAAGCTAAACTTTACTACATTGTCCTATAAAGGCAATGTTTACTGACAAATTTGATGTCTTTATTTAAATTATAAAATATATGGAATGTAAATGAGCACAATATTTTTGAGCAAGTCCTGCATGAAACAATGACCTGCATTGTGACTAAACATTTTAACTTATTAAATACCACAGAAGTTCCTATTTCCATGATGAAACTTTGCCCAAAGCACAGCAAGTACTTGAGGAAGTTGTAGCCAAGTCCACATATGAACTCCAACTGTGTATTTCAAAGCTGCTTTATCAGAAATGTTGTTATTTTATTATACAGTTGGCTAACCCATAGTTTCCAACCTGTTAGAACAGTTGCTTTATTTCCAAACTTTCTCCTACTCATTTGAATGTATGCTGCTCCACTGTACACAGTAGGGATGACTAGTTTCAAGTGGTCTTTTGAGTGGCTATCTTTCTTCTCAAGCAAGTTACAGGGTGAAGTCAGAAGTGAGAAGGGAGAGTCAGGGAGGTATTTTAAGAAAATAATTGGTATCTACTTTAGTGCCATCTTCCAGGGGCATCTGAAAAATTGTCAGTATCACAGTGTACTTAAAATCTATGATGCCTTTTATTGAGCAAGTTGAGAGTAAGAATAAGGTTTTTCTTCCATAGTGATACTCATTGATATGACCAGAAAAATAGAACATGTGCTGTCCTGATGTGCCAATCAGTTCCACTGAGAGCAGTGGACACATCCTGGTGCTCTGTGTCAGCAGGGGTAACCAAAATGTCAGGGTTCTTTAGTGAGAAACAGCAAAATAAGTGGGATACAATCCCAGAAAATACTTGCATAGTGATCAGCCTAGTATAAACAACATTTGGGGCAGCTGTAAGTCAAGGCCAAATTCAATTTTGTTTGAGGAGCAAACACTATGTCGTCAGAAATTTGCTTCATTTGTGGTCTTAAAAGATCCAGTCTGCCTCCAGCTGTTTCTTCCATCACTTACCAAATGTTATCAAGTCTGAGCTGAGACATTGTAATTTGACAAGTATTGAGATTTAGAAAATGAAATCAATTTGGTTTCAACTTTCAGTGTACAAAACCCAACATCCTTTGTTTTTAAGATTAACTAATTCTGATAGTGAAGGAAAATTTCCCTGGAATAAATTTATCTCTGACAAATTCTCCATGGCGCTCACTTATTGTAATACTTATATTTATTTTCTTCACCAAGTATAACTAAAACAGTACTTCTTGTGAAAATTAGTCTTCCACTAAGGCTTTTGTGTGCTTAAGGGAAGAAACTAGGCTTAAAAGATTGTTTCTCAGAATCAAACAAGGTAAAAAAGCCTTTTATCTGTCCAGATGTTTCCTCTAGGGACATGCCCTTCTCTGAGATTTCAACGTGTCTGGTGAGTCATTAGTTGTCTCTTTCAGTGTTCATGTCTTTGTGAAACTACTAAAGGTTTCCTTTTTGGAATGTACAGGGGAGAGTTATCTTTTGTAGTAGGATAAATGTTTATTCTTATAAGGTTATTGATGAGATGTTTCCTCACACTAAGTATAAGCAATCTAGCATTTCTTTAGTTGGAATGTTCACTATCAGTGCATCTCACACCTACTTTCAGGACCTTAAACCACTTCTCAGGTGCCAGATTTTGTGTCTAGCATTAAGCTTTTAGGTCTTTCTCTGTTCCTCATCTCTCAACTTTTACAGCTAAAACACATACAGTCCTTACAGGTTTTATCCAAGAAACAAATAGCATATTGGTTTGGGTTTTTTCCCCCCTGGATCTGTTTTAATTCCTCTTCTACTCTTCCCTTCAGAACAATTGCCCATATAAACTGGATTTCTCCATTACTTAGATGGTTCCTATGGGCCTGTTCCTTCAAACGGTCAAAGACTTTCTGCCCATGTCTGTATTCTACCTGAGCTGTCCAGGCCCAGAGCAGCCAAACACTTTGGATGATCTTGAGGCCAATTCTTCATTTCCATATTGCCTCTTTAGGTAGATGTAGTTTGCATTAAGCCCATTATTCATGTTGTAAAACATGTATTTGTATGGCAGAGAAAGCTGAGGCATTTCTGGGAAATTTCTAGCAATGATCCTGAACTCTCTTCTTTTATGTCAGTCAGATAATGTCACTTCAAGGGTAGATAAGACAAATGGGAGCCAAACAAGACTGTCTGACATGATAATAGAATATCTTTTTGGGAAAAGTATGAGGAACATTACACTAGGAAGAGTGTTGCCAGCAGGTGGAGGGAGGTGATCCTGCCCCTCTACATAGCCCTTGTGGGGCCACACTTGGAGTATTGTGTCAGAGTTCTGGGCTCCTCAGTACAAGAGGGGCATGGAGCAGGTCCAGCAGAGCATAACAAACATGATTAAGGGACTGGAGCACCTCACTTATAAGGAAAGGCCTCTTCAGTCTCAAGAAGAGAAGACTGAGAGGGACCTCATTAATGTACACAAGCATATGAACAGGAGGTGCCAAGAAGATGGAGCCAGGCTCTTCTCAGTGGTGCAGACCAATAAAGTAAGAGCTAACAGGCAGAAACTGATGCACAGAAACTAATGCACAGAAAATTTCACCTGAATACGAGGAAGAACTTTACTATACAAGTCAATGAGCACTAGAACAGGTTGCCCAGAGAGGCTGTGGATTCCCCCTCCCTGGAGGGGTTCAAGAACCATCCTGTGCCATGTGCTCTAGGATGACCATGCTTGAGCAGGGAGGTTGGACCAGATGAGCCACTGTGGTTCCCTTCCAACCTGACCAATTCTGTGATGCTGTGAAAATTTAACTGCCCTAGAGTTGGCCTCAAGTCATATAACAAGAGCATAACTGACACTCCACATGAGCTTTAGAATTCTTTTATCTGTGTATGATTGTCTACAGCTGTGAATCAGTGGTTGGCAAAAAAAACTGGAGTTCATTATGGGACAATTTTGGGGGTGGAGTGTCCACCTACTGTCTTGAAATAACACTTTGATATTACAGCAAAAAGCCAGTGTTGCTTCTTCAGGATGAGAATCTTACTTTGGTACATGCTGGCAGTGAAAAAATGGCACCAGGACAATACCACTCTCCCACTGAGTTTTAATGAATGGCAATCCCTTCTAAATGGAATACTTCTCCATGCTCCATGGTATGGAGGGAACCATAAGGCTAAAAGCTTCTGTAGAGTCTGTCTCTCTGCAAATAGAAATAGATGATTAAGATGATGAGGATAATGCTATGGTGAGGATAATGCTATGGAAGGGGAAAGAAGGGCTATTCTGTCAGCCAGTAAGCACTGGCAAAGCCATAAGAGAACCCTGTTCCAGAATCAGACAGTTCATTTCACTCTTTAGAGGAAGCTGGGCCATGGGAAGCTTAGCAGAATGCTTTGTTGCATCATAGATGTATTTTTGGTTTCGTTAACGGCAGAGATGTTTGGTGGTGAGAACAAATTGGTTTTTTGATATAAGAAACAAATTTAGCATGACTGCAAATGGGAATTGGACTTGCTGAAGAAGGCTGTAACTCTTCTTTTACTCCCAGGAAACGCTTCCACCAGATTTTTTTACTTTGTGATATATCACATTTCATTTTCAGGGTGTTTGTTTTTCAACATGTAAAGTGGTAACAGAAGCAAATAGGGATGATATATAGTAAGAATAGGATGGCTTCTCGAGGAGTCTAAATCAAAATCATAATTTTGGAATGCTGACATTTTTATTTTAATTTCATATGAGAGGGTTCTTTATTTGCTATGAATCTGTAGTGGCTAAAAATTTTGCTAAGATTAGTGGTGAAATTGATAAATATGTTTCAATTAATAATATTATTATAACAAACATGTACATAAAAGCTGTAAGTTTTCCTTATGTGTCAGATTCTCCCTCCTTAAAAGTGATTAAGTGAGAAGAGATAATTCAAATAGATTCCATCCAAGAGCTCTGAGCCCTTATGCCAACCTGCGTGCCCTAACCCGTGGGAAGGAATGTGGGAACATTGCTCTTGATTTAAAAGGGATTCCCATTTCTTGAAGCTGGATAGATGATTGGACATTTTGGTAATGAGAATAGTTATCTACCCACGCTTCCCTCCAGCAGTGCCACGACCGGAAGACCTACTTGTATTAGACCAGTTTCTACTAGGTGACGTCAGGAGGCTGAAACTGTAGATCTTCACTAAATGAAATATAATTGTTTTTCCTACATGTTCTATATGTCAGCACTTGGAGGCATTCACACTTTCCATTCCACCAGTGGGGTGCTCCAGAACTTTTCCTTGCCCCTGAGGGCAATTTGCATTGCTCCACTGTCGTGGTTTAACCCCAGCCAGCAGCCAAGAGCCACGCAGCCTCTCAGTCACTCCCCCACCAATGGGATGGGGGAGTGAATTAGAAGGATAAAAGCTACAAAAACTCATGGGTTGAGATAAAGACAGTTTAATAGACAAAGCAAAAGCTGCACACACAAGCAAAGCAAAACAAGGAATTAATTCACTGCTTCCTGAAGACAGGAGGTGTTTAGCCATCTCCAGGAGAGCAGGGCCCATCACGCGTAACGGTTCCTTGGGAAGACAGACGCCATCACTCCAGATGTCCCCCCTTCCTCCTTCTTCCTCCCACCTTATATACTGAGCATGATGTCATATGGTATGGAATATCCCTTTGGTCAGTTTGGGTCACCTGTCCCAGCTGTGTCTCCTCCCAATCTCCCATGCACCCCCAACTTCCTTGCCAGCGTGGCAGTATGGAAAGCAGCAAAGGCCTTGACTCTGTGTAAACTCTGCTCAGCAATAACAAAAACATCTCTGCATTATCAACTCTGTGTTCTGCACAAAACCCAAACATAGCCTCATACTAGCCTCTATGAAGAAAGTTAACTCTACTCCAGCTCAAACCAGCACATCCACGCAGCTTGGTTATTTGCCAGGTGAATACTCCTTTCTTCAAACAAAAACCTGTGAATCTTTTCAAACAGCTTGCTGATGCCAAATCTCACCTTTCTTGTGCCATATTAGTCCCCCAAAGGTTTCTTTCTTCACTAAATAGTACAATAAATGTCTGAAAGCTGTAGTAAAAAAACACATATAATACTCAGCTGCAATGTCTGACACACATTTATAGGTAGTT
Source organism: Acanthisitta chloris (assembly GCF_000695815.1). Classification (NCBI taxonomy): domain Eukaryota; kingdom Metazoa; phylum Chordata; class Aves; order Passeriformes; family Acanthisittidae; genus Acanthisitta; species Acanthisitta chloris. The sequence continues at coordinate 29,789 of NW_008675228.1, forward strand.
GAAAGAGATCCCACTCAGCCCATTATAATTACTTTTCTGAACAGGCATAAGTCAATAATTTTCGTATTTAAGCAAGTATGCTCCTTTTTTGTTTTGTTTTTGTTTTTGGGGGATTTCTTGAGTATTTACTTGGAATTTTCAAAGCAAGTTTGGAAATCAAGTTTCATTTTTTCTTGCCATAAATATGCAAAAAGATTACAGTAATCTTTTCTCTTTTCCTGGGAATGACAGGATGTCCTCCAATTGTAAAACTCACTTCTAGACTACTGTTCAGAAACATTTTTCATATTGCTCTAAGAATTTTTTATGCACTTTTGATGATACTTTTTACTATTTCCTTTTGAACACTGCTATTTGCAGCATACCCATGAAGTCTCTGACCTTCCAGTAGATCCTGCCTTACTGCAGTAAACTGATCATAGTGTTACTTTTAATTCTATAACAGTTTTTTTCCTGGCATCTCCTTGTATACTGCTGATTTCAGTGACTTTGTCTAAAAAATTCTTCTGAGCGGAGCTAATATACACTTGTGAGCATTGCTCAGACCTTCATTTTGTGTTTTCTTGCTGTCATCGAGAAGTAGGAAAGAATGCTAAGACTCAACAGCTTAGATTAATTTCATGTCATAATAAACTAGGAAAGGATTTCTAAGCAGATGTCATGGGCAGAGTGGGAGCTTCAGACACAGTTTTTTGGAGAAGCTCTCCAGCTGAGAGCAGAAAGGTGCAGAAAGGACCCCCTTGATTTCTAAACTCCTTCTCAGAGAGGAGCCTGGGGGGGGCTGGATCCAATCCTAGCCCCAGACTTTGTCAATGGTTTATGTCTAAAAGGTTTTACAGGTGTAATTGAACCTTTGTACAACTTTGTCCCACAGGGACTAAGGATGACAATCCAGATATATTTATATAAATAGATATGATTTATTCTGAGAATGATTAGACAAAGAGGTTTTAACCAGAATTATTTACTACACAGTATAGAAGCTATAACAACTATTATAATCTAGGGTACTATAAAGCAATATTGAAGCAATATTAGAGCAATTGTATTAAAGCTACCAAAACCAAATATTAAGTAGAGACTGATGTTACTCACCCATACCAATGACTCTGGGCAAATCTTTTTTGCTCTCCCTCGAGGAGTAACCTTGAGGGGTGTCCCCACTCAAGGGAGGAATCCTCACACATACACTCCAAGAAGAGATATGGTAGAAGACCCTGCCCTTAAAATTTGGGAATGGGCTTTTGTAGTATAAAGTGATTGACTGTCAGTCAGATGTCTCCAGGCCTGCTGTGTCAGCTCAGCAGCTTTAGATAAGTTAGTAGTAGTATCCTTTGTTTTTTCCTTTATCAGCTTTACCATATCTTCATCTCACTGTCAGGGTGTTTAACTTTGGAATTGACAAGTTAGACTTGTTTCAGCATTATTCAGCACCAAAAGCAGCATGGCAGCCCTTCTTCATTTACCACTGGTACCTTTGCAAACAGGGCATTTATCAAGTTGGTTTACCCCATTGCAAGGAAGAGCATCCTGCTACAGCAGATGAGCCTATTTCCCTTCTAGGGCTTCCTGTAACTGGCCTTGTGAGCACAGAAGAAGTAGGCATCAGATGTTTTATTTTACTGAGGCTTTTGATGCTGCTCATATAAGCAAATCAGGGAAACATCACATATATAAAGCTAGTACAGAATGAATATTGTAGAATGATCAAGTGCTTCATGAGCATGTCTCATGTCCAATAATATTTTCAGCAAATTGAAAGACAGTAGAATGCAAAATGATCTTGTCAAATTGAAGAAATGGTCTGATAAAAATAGGATGTGTTTTTAAAAAAAATCAAGCAATCTGACACAGGTTTTATGTGGGGAACTAGTGGTTAAGTGGCAGAAAAAGAAGACTGACTGGGTGAAAACATAAAAATGTATCTACAGTGCTGCTACTTTGCAAATGACAAATGCTGGATCATATAAACAAAATTTAGCCTGCAGCAAACATCAAGGTATTCCACTTGACATTAGCAAAATGTTAGCTGCAGCACTGTGTCTAATTGTGGCAGTATGGCTTTAGCAGGATGTAGACAGACTGGAGACCATTCAGACAAGAGAAATAACAATAAGGAGTCTTTCAGAATACATGACCTGTGAGGAAAGATGGAAAAAAATGGCACTTGAGTTGCTTAATCAAAAAGGAAAAGTAAGAGAAGACAAATGCATAATGGTCTTCAAATGCATAAAGGGTTGCTTCAAATAGAAGTAGTAGGTTTTTTTCTCTATACCTATTGTAAGTAGCACAGAGATAGTGAGTTTCAACCACAATAAAGGAAGATTTGGTTAGACATGAGAGAAATGTCATGTGTGAGGGAGGCATGAGATTAAGGATCATGAAAGACTGGAAGATGATTCTCTGGTGGGTTTTTAGTCATCATCATCAGAAAGAGCAGTTCAGAGACATCCATTAGGATTCATATGGACTGGTGCTTCTGCACTAGAACAGGGAGTGTTACAGATATGTGTCAACAGGGTTCTCTTCTTGCTCAATTCTGTATGGTCCTGGGAAAAACCCAGAAGCTTGTGGCTGGTTGAGGCCAGTGGCACAGATCTGTCATGTGCTGTGTGGAGCATCTTCCTGCCCTGTCAGCAGCTTCCTGTTCATTTCCACTGTTAAGCTGTGCTTGAACTCCCACTCCCTACTTTTCCCATGTGTTTATCTGTTCCCTTTCATCCTCTGGGCACTTTCAGCTCAGTTCCTGGTGAGCTGCTCATTCTGGAGCTCTGCGTAAAAGGAACGCAGGTATAAACTATAAATAGAATTACTAGCAAACCAGGGAAGTTACAAATTCCATTTCAGATAAGCAAAGCCTAAAATGTGTTGGAAGACAGCCCAATTGTGTTACACAAGTGTAAATGCAATCTCAGCAGACAGATTTGATATAACGTGGAAAGACTGAAACAATGTATCCTGTGAATTTAAGTTACTTTCTCTATGGAATGGATTTTGCAAGTTTCTCGTGCTAAGTCTCTGCATTTATAATCTCTTACTCAGCTAGAACTGTGCTGATGGCTAGTGATATATTTAACATAGCTGTCTCCCTTCTGTTACATAATATCTGTTTGCCTTTAAATATGAACAGGGACATAGATAGACAGGTCCTAAAACCTTGGAAAACTCCCTGCTCTCTTTTGTGACGGTTTCTGAAACCTCATTTTATTACCAATGTACTAAAGAAATGGGAATCTTTCAACTGCTTTTTTTAAGTGACCTTTCTTGGTTTTCCTCAAAAACATTTGTCAGTTCTCGGCAGTGTTAAGTATAGTTTGTTTGACCTTCCTCATATTAAAGTACTATAAACAGTCTCTGCTGAAAGCTGGAAGTGTCTTCAGATTTCTTTTGAGAAAATTATTAGGGGCTCTACACTTTGATGCCCAAAAGGACTGTGCAGTTGACCATTTACTGTCATAGTTGCTATCTGACATGAAGCTTTTACAGTTTGCACTGAGGCCAAACTTCAGCAGTTTGTCTCTGCAGGCCACACATCAAAAATAGTTGTACTTTAGAATACATCCATAAAACATACACATATCTTTGCAAACATGCATGATATTATATTAACTAAGGAGAGCAAGAGTCTGGTAAGAAATTACACCCAAAATCCTGCAACTTTGCACACAGCTTTACATGCAATACATAATCTCTTGCCAAACTGTGCTACCCTGCAAAGGACAGCTTTGATTTTGGTATCAGCCATAAAATGTAACAATTTTGAGCCAGTCTTCCATGAAAGTCATTGCACAAAATCCACTTTAAATACTTTAACGTCAGTTGTTCTTCAGGAGAATAAAACCAACAACAGTTAAAGACAGTGGATAAAGTCCCATAGCAGACAAACAAAAGGGATAAGTTTACATTGGGGATTGAGAATAAGTTTGTTTGCAATGCTAAAACTATTCCGACAATACCTTCTTTCAGGAGGTTCTTGCCCTTGTGTGTCAGCCTCAAGTATCAACAGAAGGTGGTGACCTTTGGATCTCTAACAAGTAAGTGGCTTTTCTAATGAGAAATGTCACACATTTTTGCCACTGACAAGTAGCCCAGCACTAGCTTGTTAAAATAGAAGACCTAAACTTTCTGAAGGTCTCACAGCTGAGCACGCTCATGTCCTTTCTGACTTATAAGGGCAAGGGACTGCAAGATGTTTCCCCATGCTTGATTTGGATGCTGAAGGGTCAAAAGCCAGACCAGATGGTGGGGATGGAAAAGATGATGAAACACATTCAGAGTGTGGGGGACAGTCATCCCAAAGTAAATCATCCTGAACCGGTTGGTTGCATCTGGTCTCAGTCAAGGCCAATATACTTTAAATGCCTTTGTAAAACAAATCATCTGCATGTCAGAATAAGAATTTTCTGATTCCCTTAGTAATTTCTGTAAATTCTATAAATTTCTGTCCATCTTGGTTGTGATGAACAAATGCTCTTTTATCTGCATTTTATCTTTAGTCTGTCCTGAGTTCAGTGTTGGTTTAAAGTGACTCAGTATTTAAAGTTTTATTCACTAGGGAGACTTTCCTCATCCATCTGTTCTGGGATCTAATGAGTTGGGACATGGCCTTGTCTCAACAACTATCACATTCCTTTAGTGCATTTGCCAGTCTATAAGTGGTGAACCCTTTTAAGCCTTGTGGATTACAGGTGGTCTGGGATATCCTGGAAACTCCTCAGTGTGTAGCTCAGTGCTGGTGTGCATACTTGACCAGCAAGATTGCAGAGCTCTTCCCACTGCCCACATGCAGATGGACCAGGCTGACAATTTCTAAACTTTTAGTTCTAGAATTAACAATTACAGTGTTTCCATGTGTCACATTCTGAGTAATCTTCCTTTGCTTTGATAAGACTAGTTAGTTATAGGTTTTACCCTCTTGTCCCTCATTGCCTTTTCTTCTTGTTCTCCCCATCACATAATTTTGTACTCTTATTCTTCTAGTTTTTTTGTAAAATAATGTTTGGTCTGTCTTAAAAAGCTTAACTAAGTCACACAGAGGAGCGTAAGCACTTATACCTTCACTGAAATAATTTATACGTGTAGTAGCTAAATAGTAATTTGGTGTTCATTTAATTATCTCTGTGGACTTGGCACTTGAATACCAAAGTGAAACATAATAGCTCAAATACATTCACTGACTCTGCTCCCTACCTAGATTCTCTCTTTATCCAAAATTATGCGGAAATATAAAAGATTAATTTTGGGACAACTACCACAAGTCACTGTTCTTTGCATGGCAAAATGGCACTATGGCAAAAGATGGGTAAATATGCTGTGGTAATGCTCCAGTGACAACCTTAGGAGATAAACTGACACATTAATTACATAAATACATACCCTGGGTTCAGTCATCTATCTACTTTGTTGTGTTGTATCAGAGAATTGAGACAATACAAATACATTTTCAAAACTGCCTGAGGTAGATGAACAAGCCATTCTACTTTACCAAGAGAGGGCATCAAGCATGAACATCCTGTGTGTGAGGCTCCATGGCTTTGAGAGCTGTGTGTGAAGGACAGAAGTGTCACAGTAGGACAGGGACTGTTCTGATGCCTGTAGTAGTATTCCTGGCAAACCCAGGAGTTCCCTTTTGTAATTCTTGCCTGTTAATGCAGATTGAACCAGCATAAAATACCTTGATCTGATCTGCAACTGAATTCTTGGAGGGATAAACAGAACACTCACTGAATGGTTGATTGTCTTTCCAAAGTTAAGAAAGCTTAGCTGGAAGAAGATGTGATAGGATCTACATACTACATGGAAGTCCAGAAATCAGCAAGATGTGCCCTTAGGAGCACTTAAAGTGTATAGCATGGCAGATCTGTCAGCTGAAAGGTTTTTAGATGAAGTATGGATGTATTTGCATTTGACTCCAGTAACTAAGGTCATGTGAAAATGATGATTTCATGCTGGCATGAGGGCTGTGTTGTACCACAGTTTTTCTGATATATAGTCTGTTCCCTTGTGGGGATTTTGGAGCAGTTTTCTTGGTGGTTTAGCCTTCTGTTTCTTGGATCATTTACTGTCTTGGGAAGTAGCTTTTTTTAAGCAAAGTCAAAGCTAGTAATTGTTTGCATCTTGTCATTGTGAAAGTAGTGTTCTCCTTTAACCTCCTACTAAGAATTACCAAGGAATGCTGCAGCAACCCTTGCAGTGTGGATCCTGGCTTGGCTAAGTTTCTGCAGCCTCTACACAGAGCAAGAAATGTTCCTGGCTTTTGGCTTGCTTCAGTGTTAGGCAGTATGCAATATAGACAGATTGCAGAACTACAGTACTGGATTAAATGACAGAAGGAGTTTTGTTGATGATCAGATATAAGGTATGTTTTGCAGCCTGCTCTTCGCCCACCAGATCATGGGTCCTGTTATGCTATAGTGGGTGCTGGAGGGGTTGGGTGCAGGAGCAGAAACAAGTACAGGTCTTGAAGAGGTGAAGAGGTGACTGCACCAGGTGTGATCTTATCAGTGCAATGTATCAGCCTTCAATGTTGTCTTGCCCTGTACTGCTCCCATGTGATGCTTACGTGCAAGACCTCAGTGCATTTGTCCTGTGTTTCTCGTTCATGTCAGCCACAGAATGACTTAATCCACATCATGGTCCAAGAAGGTGACTTCTAGTCAGTTCTCTCTGCCTAGGCTCTGTTGCTGTAGATTAGCAACTGGAGGTCATCCATGTTTGTCTGAGGATGTCAGTACCCCTGAAATGAGACAAAAACCCTGTCATTTCCTCCCTAACAGATCTTCATTCAACTGATTTGTTCAAAGTGCTGCAGTTCTCTGCTTAGGCCATCTTTTGAGGTGGTTGGCACTTACTGAACAGTCCAGAGTGGTGCTGATCCTGTGTGGGGTATGTCTAGGGGAAAGTCAGTGCTGCTTTTCTGGAACATGCATGGTTTCTTTGTAGCTATAGTGGTACTGTGATCCTTGGCCTGGACCTCTTGTGTGAGCAGGATGGGCTGATAAGATGAGATCTAAGGAGTGGGGGAGTAAGATGCAAAGGAGAAAGAAGGTTCCACAAATATCTTTTTGCAGACTTGCTTAGTACAGCCCCCATTCATGACAGGACTTGCCCAAGACGAGAGCAGATGGGTCCAGGAAATGTGAACAGGAAAAAGTGTCCCCAGAGGGCTAATGAGGAAGCTAGCTGTGCTGCCTTACACTGCACCCTTGTCATAAAGTGCTGCTCAGTAAGCTATTGCTGGGGCTGTGCCTGTCTTGGGTCTGCACCTCCTAGCAAAATCAGTAATTGCAAATCAGCCAGCAGTGGAAGCTCCAGTAGCAGGAGTATGTGTGTCAGGGAGGAAGGCTTCTGGGAAGGCACGGTGAGAGGTATGCCTCTGGCACCTGTTCCAGAGGTGGGACAGAAATGAAATCTTCGACACGACAGTGTTGTGACGTCAGGCTGGGAGTTGTCACAGAGGATGTGGCCCTGCTCCAGAGGCAGAGCAGGCATGAATGGCAAAGAGCCTCAGGTCAGAGCAGGCTAGGAGATCAGTGCAACAACATTCTGTGTGCACTGTTTCCAGCTATAAAGCTAGAAAGTAATAAGAAACTTAAATAGGTGGGAAGGACAACCTCTTTACTAGCCAGTTAGCCTCTTACATGGCCCCTCAGTTATCTCTTGGAATTACTGGGGAACAGAGGTTATTCTGACTCCCAAGAGCCTTGTCTTCATGAGGGATTTCTCCCTACCTCCCTCCCTGTTCCACCCTGTAAATCCTTTCCCCTTCTTCTAGACAAATTATCCCTGCGGGCAGGAAAGCCCTAGGACTCACTTGCAAAGTTCTTGGGGTCTCTTCAAGATACCCCTTGTCCTGCTCAGGACATTGATAGAGTCGCAGCAGGATGGGCAAGACACTTTCCCCTACGTGCTGTTGTCTCTGGTATCCCATGCTGTACTGCACTCCAACCCCACCTTGGGCTCTGCTCTCTGCCAGCCCCATTTGGAGCACACACTGAGCCACCTGTGTGACACCATATCTCACTGAGGCCCCAGCCACCACGAGTTGTCCTGCCACAGTGCTAACAGATCTGTCAGCTCCACCGATTTCCCATGAAGGTCTCCTGACATGGGATAAGATCCAGTAGAAGGACAAGCCTTTGCAGTTCAAAGGGAGATGTTCTGGCTTGGTACCAATATGGTGCTGTCACATAGCATGCTGGACACAGGCTGTAGAGGGACTGAAGCAAGTAACTCATAAAGTCACAGTCAAAGAAGAAATCTGAGGTCAATATCCAGGTGTAAATGACTAGAAATTGGATGAAAATTTGAAATGAAAAACACAGTTCTTATATCATGTTTAAAGAAGAGCAGAAGGTATTAGAGGGAAAAAATGGGTTGGTGGAGAAACATGAAGGGTAGCCCCATGTCACACAGACAGCACATGCTACCATAAATCCTGGGATCACAGCTGCAAAGAGGCAAAACTTTTTGAAGAGGTTGGGATGTTTCTAGAAAGGATCAACAGCTTGTTTGATCTGCCTGTGGCATGCCTGGTCTGGCAACAGAAGAACACAGCTGGCTTTTTCAAATGTCCCAGGCAGAGCCTGAGGCTGTGATTTTACAGCAGGAAGTCCTAAATGTCATATCAGCAAAGATGTTCTTGCTCCAGCTCCAGACCCTGGGCACCTATGGCATGTCACTGCTCTTTCAGGATCACTGGTCCAAGGGTTTTCCCAGCTATCCTGTGAACTGCCTCAGGAAGTTGTCTGCTCTGGGAAAATAATGCTGGGGAAAAAAAGAGAAATGGTCCTCTTCAGTTTATTTTTTTGAAGTCAAATCTGCTCCTTGGTCTGGCATGGAGGCAGGGGTCAATGTGCCAGAAGTAAGCAGCTGACAGGCACCGCTGTAAGGCACTATTGCTACCTCAGTCTTATGAATTTTCCTACAGAGGCCAGAATGACTGTGACATGGTGGTGGATAACCACATTGCCCCTCTGCTTTTACTAAATCCTTATAATAATAATTCTCCTTGACACAGAATTCCTTACAGACACAAAACAGCTGGTTATACATTTGATAAGTTACTGAATGGCAGAGCAGAAAATGTAGAGGATGACAGAAACCTGACAAATAGAAATTTTCTACAGAGGGAATCAAAGATTTCTCTAACCTTGTATTAGCCTTTCTCAAAGTCTTTCTCCAATGCTGTCATGTTCAAAACAGAGCTCTTGAACAATCTTCTGTTTGCATAAGAAACTTGTACTGTCCTGAAAATTTTATGGCCTCCATTATATTCAGGTTTGAGAAAGTTCTGTGTTTATAGAAGCTGATTCATAAGTAAACACTTCTAGAAGTAGCTTTACTTTTTACCAATTACTTTTGTTATATTTTGGTAATCTTTGTCTAAACAGAATTACGTTAGTGACTAATACATTTGTCAGAGATCTACTTGTTTTCCTTTCTCAACAGCTTCCTACCCTTTGTCTGCCTTCAAGCAAATCTGATCATGGCATAATCGTCTTAAGGACAGCAAGTTTCTCCAGGTGTGAAATCACTGCAATTAAGGATTAATTTTTACTTCCTCTACGGATGTACACACTTTCCACATTTTAGATATAAATATCTGAAGGACTGAATATTCCCATGGGCATGACTGGCACTGTTGCACAAGCAGCAGGATTAATGGCATGCTGGTCTTGTGGAGTCATGGCTTGTGCCTGGATTCCCCTGGATTCCTGTCTAATCTAAGTGGCATCCTCACTGTAGGCCTGTCTTCACTATAAAATCTGCCTCCTCATTTGTTTTTCTGCAAATACCTTTTCTGTGACTGGTATCCTGTTGTCAGATTTGCTAGAAATTGGCCAGAGGGTGTAAAGCCATTGGGAAAAGGAGGCAACAGCATGAAAACCAGACAAACTGCCATACACTGTCAGAGTGATCACATAAAGCTTTGGGTTGAACACTGCAGTTTTACTGCCCTGTGATGGCAGGAAAGGAAGGCAGAGTGGAGCAGAGGAAATGATGCTGGGGAATTCTCTAGTCTGTGCAAAACCTGCTTTGGAAAGCTTTCTCCACCGAAGCAGATAGCAGCATTTGTGAGCTGCCTGCCTGTGGCAATGGCCAAGAAGTCCTTGTCATAAACCTCTTGAGTAGGCCTCTGCTGTGGGCTGCACAAGCAGGTGCCCCAGCCATACAAATGGCACAGGGTATTCTGTCTTTCTTGCTTCTGCTTCAGGGGAGGCCTCCAAGTACTGTGGAGCTCTCATCTGCAGGACAGCAGGAACACTTAAACCTCTGTTGCTATAAGGAGGAGGAAAGTTGGTGTTGGAACAGGCTGTGTACTTTTCCCTCTATCTCTTTCCAGAAATCAAGAAGCTAAAGGTCACTCCATGGAATTTCTCTATCCCCAGAAGCCCTTGCCTTGGGAATGCAGCCACAGCATCAAGCCCTTCATGAGCAGTGTAAGAATGGCCATTCTGAATGTGTATTCTTTATTATGTCTTGATGTTTTTCTTCGAAATTCAAGAGTGTGTTGCTAGTATTTGGCTAGATTTAATTTGGGTAAAGTGGAAAAAATGAACTTGATCCTTTTATATGACTCTAGCCTAGCCCTTATGACAACCCTGAATCCATAGGACTCTACTTGCTTCTCTTCATAACTGGTTCCAATCCTCTATGTTGCTTATTTTGTGTAATATTAGTAAAAATGTAACACTGACTAGAAGTTCTCTGACATCAGTGATTGAAAAGACAATGTGATATATAGAAATTGTTCTCTATTCCACAAAATTTTTAGTGACTGTTTAGAATCTGTCTGTTTCACTGCCATATGGTCTATACTTCCTTGTCTTGTAAATGTGCATTTATGTGCACAACAGATCCATGGAGAGCTCCATGGACAAGGAATAGTACACAGAGCACCTGTGAAGACCACAGGTTCAATAGAAACTGAGAAGAAGTTTCATCCTTTGGTGTCAGAATAATAATTATTGTCTAATGAAATTTCTGTTGGCAAATAGGCAGGTTTGTCACCCTTATGTGACCCTTTTTGATGCTGTTGCCAGGAAAGACATCATCAAGAGAATCTTTGAAGAAAAACACTTGTTGCTCTTTTAGTACTTTGCATGGTATGTCCAGAGCACTTGCTGAGACAAAATTTTGAAAAGAAAAATATGCAAGATTAAGGACTTTGTCAAGTACAGGCACCCTCTTACCTGCACGAGCATTTACAGACTCTTAAATGATTTTGGCTGCCCAATAGCTTCAGGAAGGTCTAAAGGTAAAGTTCTGAGCTGTGCCTCTCAAGTGTGCAGTACAAAACTTAAGGCTTAGTGACCTGTGGTCTGTGTATGCCTCATTCATGTTCTTCTAGGAGCTGCAGGAGACCTGGCTGTAATTTAGTAGAACTGGGTGTTTATGTAAGTGGTGTCTGATTTATGATTTAGAAATAATTCTGGGCCTTTCATTGTATTGTATACAATGGGCTTCCTTGATATGCTCCAGGCAGTCAGTGCCAAGGGAATCCTTGCCAATGCAAAGCTGGGAAATCTTTTTTTTTTTTTTTTGTTCTCACAGAGGAAGACAAAAATGTCTCTTCTACAGGTTTTTCAATGATTTGTGAAAATTAGTAAAATCTAATGCATCCTATTCAAACAATGATTCTTCAGTAAAAAGCATTTGTTTTTTCCTTATTATTAGGTAGACTTGGTCTTCTTCTACTTCCAGGGAACCTACTGGAATTGCTCCCATTGAATTCAGTGTATGCAAGATCAGACTCGCCTGGCTGGCAGTTTCGGAGTGTAGAACACTTTTTCTGATGAGACTTCCTTATCAGGTGATTTTATTTGAGATAAAGAAGAGATTTTCCAGTCATGTTTCCATTTTAATCTTTTAATTTGCGATGGCAAAGTTCCTAAGTAGCCCTGCTGCTTCATGACTTTTGACCAAATGTTCAAATAGTTTCCTTATTAGCAATAAACAGATGCAGAATTTCAGATGGGACTAACTTTGTAACAAGGATTATGTTTGGGATTTTTGTTGTTTGGTTGGTTTAGTTTTTCCCCCCTCAGGGACTGTTCTTACTCTTATGAGAGAAAAAAATAGAACAGGAAATGAGTTGCCACACTAATCAACAACAAAAAGTTTTGACTTTAATTTGTCACCAAAAATTGTTCTTGAGACTCTGAAGTAGGAAAACATCTCTACATTGTGATAGCCCAAGCTCCTGTGACTGCTTGCTGCAGCTTTGTAGGGATCACTGGGTTTGATCTGTTGAGTGTGGTGCTGAAAACTAGAATGTTCTCAGCAGTGGCCAGAGGAAAAATTTACATTTAGATTCTGATGATTGATTTAGATAGGTGCCAGCCCACAGGTTTAAGCAATATGAGCAGCAAGTTTTCTCATGCATCAGTGTAGATGTATTGAATTCAGAAGAGCTTCTCCCATTTAATCAGCTAGGAATTTAGATTCTTCTGAATCTTGAAAACTTTGAATTTGTTTTGGGCTTACTTCTGCTCTTGTTTGCTGGGAAAATCTGAGTGATTTCACTGTAAGCTCAAACAACATATGAGATTAAAATGTCCATTAGTTCTGTAATTGCAAAGTTTTACTTTTGTTTTCAGTGATGTCTACATAGTTTTGTTCTTCTACTTTCTGTGTACAGATGTAGATCCACTGCCCCATTGGCAGTCACAAACCCTTCAAGTTGGTGAGGCAAAAAGCTGTACTTTCAGGCATGCAGCTTCTGTCTGTGATCTTGGGGAGGTGTCAGTACCCCAGTTTCTGGTGGGAGGGCAATACCAGCCCAAAGGGCAAGGAAAGCTAGAGGGATGTGGCGGAAATGACATCTGTTCTGTTGGCAATTGCTTGCTGAGTCACTGAGCCAGAGCTGTCTGGGTGCAGCAGTGCCAGGCTGGTGCCAGCACCTTCATGCTGAGCATCCTGTGTAGGGCTTGCCATGCCAGGGGCTCCATCAGCTACTCCAAGTGCATAGCATCCTTGGGCTGGCACACCCTGCAAGAAGGCAAAAGAAGAAGTCTTGCTTAGCCTATGGAGGGAGGAAATGCAGCTGTTCCCTGAGTCTGAACATCCTTATGCAAGGTCAGTTTAAAAAAAGACCAAAAAACCAAAAGCAACCCAAAAAATAACTTCCTGTAACACTGAGATGACACTATGTCTCAGTGTGTTAGTGTTCATATTTGCACCTGACTATAAGAAAGCCCAGACTGAGGAGGAAGGGGAATATGCATGGTTTTATAGTGGTCAGAAAAGCATCTGCACACCACTGCAATACAACTTTTGCTTAGAGTGAGAAACTAAAGTGGAAAACAGACAAACAGAGCAAGGAAATGTCAAGCAAGCATCCAGACAAAACCAAACCACTTCCATGTAAACACTCCTGGAAACTGCAACCAGTGTGCCATGCTAAGTCCAGAGGAAGAGGCAGCACATGAGACTTTCACACACTGATTCCATGTGAGACATCTTACTTCTCTTTCCTTTTCAGACATATTAAGTGGAATATCTGGGGGTGGAAGAGCCTGTACCAACCAGGGCTGTGGAACATAGAGACAATTACAAAACCCTGTTCCAGAAGGGAAATGGGAATGGTGCAGTGGGAAGATAGTGGCACTGAGCTAGCACTGGTTAGACTGACCAAATGTTTGGTTTTTTAAGGGACAGGGGTGGAAGATCCTTCTTGCATCTTTTTTAAGAAGAGGAAGATGAGCTGGTGGGTCAGATGAGCAATGGAGGAGCTTGAGCTGAGATCCGTATCTTCCCCTGTCGTGAAATAACAATGGAAGCAGAATAAACATGTCAGGTGCAGCTGTTTAATGGGTGAACTCTCTGCATCTTGTTGGCAAAATGAGAACACACAGCATCCTAGAGCTTTTTGTTAGGATGGCAAAGAGGTTTACATACTCTAGAACTGCCCCATTCAAGGGTTATAGCTGATCCTCCTTGCTGTGGGCATCTATTTCTACAGTGTCTCTACTGGCTACAGAAACATGAACACAATCTGTCACCTTCTTTTGCGGTTCACTCAGTTTCTCCTCGTGTGTTTCCAGCCTGTCCGTGTTTCAGCTGATGCCATCAACTTCAGCTTCTCCTGGCTATGTCTTTATTTCCTCTCACTGGTGTTAGCCTTGCTGCTCCCACTTACTAAAGCAGTCTTAAAAGGTCTGCACTGAGGAGGAAGGAAACAAAGTAGTTATGACACTGTGGAGACACCCTATTGTTTTTTTCTCCAGCAAACTCACTCTGAACAACAGGTCTGGGAATAACTTCTTTTTGTAAAGTGGGTTTTTTGGGAAATGCATTAGTGGCATATGTCATGGCAGATTTGCCAGGCACAGAAAGTCACTGCCTTTATTTGTGGAATGAGAAGAAAGAGGCACATTAGACTGCCAGGGTGGAAAAGCAAAAATCTAGAAATGCTCCACGCAAGTGCTTGAAGTGTGGGTTACTTCCCTTGGTAAGGGTGGATGCTGTGAGAGGAACCAAGTGCTGGAAGTGATGAGATCTGAAACACAGGGCTTCTGATCCCTTCTTCTAACTAGGACAGAAAAGCTGTGGGTTTGGTAAGAAATGCACTTTGCCAAGCCCATAGCTTTTTTTGCCCCTGTCACTGTCCTAGAACATACCTGGGAGAGAGGAGAGAAAATTAAGAACCTCAAGATAAGTGATAAAATTCCTCTTCTTCCAGGGGCAGTCTTGCATGATCTGTGGAAAATTTCTGTGCAGATCTGGATCCTTGGCAAGGACGCAGCACTGCAGGTAAGAAGCAGATGCCCTCAAGACCAGGCAAACCATCCAACATTCCTCTTCCTGTTTGCCCCAGATATATATTAGCAGGTTGCAGGAACAAAGCTGGGAACTGTCTCTTTGCCTGTCATCCTGAACTGCACATGGTGGTTTACAAGCTAGGAGAAAATGGGCATATATTGGATAGGAGGGGCTGAGGAGCTCAAGGTGGCCAGATTCAAGCTATTTCTGCTGCCAGAAAAATTCTTTGGCTCAGACCCTGTGTGGTCTCAGCTTTCTCCAGAGGAAGAAGGTGACTGGCAGTAGCTTGCATGAAATATTCTGACAGTTGCAACCTGTTCCTTGCTAGTGCCCTCCCCAGGCATGCATACACTTCACTGAGTGGCTGCACCATGCCTGAACAGTAGCTCCACTGCTTTCAAGGAGCATCACACCAACAGTCTGTGCCTTGCACACCTACTCTGTGTGTGTGCAACAAACCATTTTTGCAACAGCAGCAGACCCACTGTTCTTGCAGAAAAAGGCTGTGCTGTTCCACGTGCTTCCACTGCAGTTGTGTGACAAAGGAAAGCTGCATAAGTGGCTTACTGGAGGGGGCTAAGGGAACCAGCTGAGCACTACTGAGCTAGGCAGTGGTGCACAGAGCTCTTGATCATGCAACCCCAAGAGGCAAGGCAAGGAAATGGAGGACTAGGCAGCTGCATCTTAGGAAAAACTCACAAGGCTAGCACAGGACTTTGAGGACCTTAAGGTACAACTGAACTGATGACTCCTTGCTAACACTGACTACAAAAGTTTAGATGTTCTGGTGTATTTCTGCCCTCAACGCTGGGGATGCCAAAGTCCATGACAGAAATTTAAGTACAACCCTGAAAAAGAGATAGCCTGAGGTTTAAGAATAGGTAGGTGATTGTTAGGAAGAAAGATATGTGAGCATTTATGCAGTTTGGCTCTTATTTTGGACACCTTCATTTAACATTGAAGGAGGAAAACCAATTTTTTGCAAGATGTGCAGCCTATGTGGACACACTGTCACATTGTTTGTCAGACAAAGTTTTAACTTGCACTTGAAGTGGTATGGCTGCAGCTGTTCAAACAGTCTAGCTTTCTGAAAGACAGTAAAATCTTTGTGCTGTTTCTTTTGTTTGTTTGTTTGTTTAAAAATGGCAAAACTGAATATTGACATTTATCCAGTTAATAAAAGCAAAACCCAAATATACCTTTCTATTTCAATGTAGGTCTTGGAATAATTGTGAATCAACATCTCATTACGTATCAAACTTGTATGTATTATATATAGTTCCTTCTCCTTTCTAATCTTTTGTACTAGATAATAGGAAATCCTCTTACTGTGGTTTACACATGATGCAACACACTGTAGCCCTTGGTTTGAGCTTTTTCCTACACGTCTCAAGACCAGATTCTTCTTCAGTTCTCTGTTTTCATTCTTTCCATACACGGGTGGAACTGAAACTTTCTGCATCTATTGCACAATGTGGTGGGCAGCCTTTAGATGCTACTAGCTGTCTGGAAGATGTTGTCTGAATCCTGTGTCAAGGAGACATCATCCTGTTACAATTTCATTCTAGCTTACCCTGGTAGAAATGAAAGGTAATTCTGTCTAAATGCATGAGTTATGTCAGTCACCTAAATGTGAGGAAAATTCAATCTATGAATTTCCACGGGACTCCTCTAATAGGCTTAGGCTTGATTTAGAGCCTATTATAAACAAGGAAGCACTTTCATTGACTGTAGCTGTGTTACCTACAGGAATGACATGGGAAACACCTTATATTGACATTGGTCAGGCCAAGGCAGAAAAATGTCAAACAAATATACAGATAAGCATAAGACCTGCTTTGTTTTGTGCTTCAGTAGCATTCCTTATTTTCTTCCTTTAATTTGCAGTTTCTTTTTTAAAAAATATAAACAATTTACCACATATCTATGTTTTTCTCATACTGTTTCTGTATTCCCATGGATCAGATATCGGCACATGGAGCCTTCAGCAATATCTGCAATTTTCTGCCACACCTCAAAGCTGTCAGGCTCTGATCCCAGACCTGCTTTCTATCCAGATGACCCACTTGTCTCTAACTCGTCCTGACAGGATAACCACTCTTCTTCACCTTCTTGGCACTCCACATGGAGCCTCCCTAGAACATACAGAAGTGTAATGGGACTGGTGCATGTAGTGCTGCCATGATTAGGATGTCAAAAATCCACTGTAAGGACTGTAGAATAAGCCCGATGGTATCTGCAGCTACAGTACTGCTCTGGGTACTTGCCCAGTCTGCTGATGAATAAGGCTATGAGATCCTGCAATCTGTCACTTAGCTGTAAGTAGCCAAACACCATGATGTTGGTGATTTTTTCCCTCTACTCTCATGAGACCCCACCTGTGGAATACTGAGTGCAGTTCTGGTGTCCTCAACATAAGAAGGACATGGAACTGTTGGAGCAAGTCCAGAGGAGGCCACGAAGTTGGTAAGAGGACTGGAGCATTTCCCCTACGAAGGCAGGCTGAGGAAGTTGGGGCTGTTCAGCCTGGAGAAGAGAAGGCTGTGTGCAGACCTCATAGCAACTTTTCAATATCTGAAGGGCCTACAAGGGAGCTGGAGAGGGACTCTTTGTTAGGAGCTGCAATGATAGGACAAGGGGTAATGGGTTCAAACTGAAGGAGGGAAAGTCTAGGTTGGATGTGAGAAAAGTTTTTTACTATAAGGACAGTGAGACATTGAAACAGGATGCCCAGGGAAGAGGTGGCTGCCCTGACACTGGCAGTGTTCAAGACCAGGCTGGATGAGGCCTTGTGCTACCTGATCTAGTGAGGAGATGTCCCTGCCCAGGGCAGGGGGTTGGGGTCTAGATGACCTGTGAGGTCCATTCCAACCCCTATATTCTATGATATGATTCTCAAGGCAGTTCTTATACTCCTTGGGAAACATAGTAGTGTAGATATAGAGGACACCTTCCAAAGGAGGTCAAATTGCTGTTGTCTAGCTCTGAAGTCAAGGCAAAGTTGGGTGATGTCCAACAGTGAATTTGGGGTTCTGGGATGGGGTTTTAGTGTGGCACCTTCACAAACTCCTGGTTCAGTTTAGTCAACACTTCCCTCAAGGCAGTTCTTATACTCCTTGGGAAACATAGTAGTGTAGATATAGAGGACACCTTCCAAAGGAGGTCAAATTGCTGTTGTCTAGCTCTGAAGTCAAGGCAAAGTTGGGTGATGTCCAACAGTGAATTTGGGGTTCTGGGATGGGGTTTTAGTGTGGCACCTTCACAAACTCCTGGTTCAGTTTAGTCAACACTTCCAATCTGCAAGGGATAGCAGTTTGTGTTCCCATGAAAACATCCACCTCTTTTGGGAATCTGCTGGGACTTCCCTCTCCTGTACCTGTCTTAGCTTGGTTTCTTGCCGGGTCCTTTTCTGCTTGTTTTTGGGTTCCTGCTTCATTTTAGGTTCCTGCTTACATCTCATATGTCATCAAATGTGATTACTAGTTGGGTTCCTACCATGTATTTACAGTTCTTCCTAATTATTTGGAGTGTCTCCCTATGGTCTATCCTATATCTGCTCTAGGATAATGCAGTTTTGAATACCCAGAAAGAAACCTGCTGTCTGTCTCTCTCCTGTGCTGCTAATCCCAGGTGTTGTGGTACCAGTGGAGGTGTTCATGATGCACCACTATCTATGCTGCTTCCATTCTGGAGGTGCCCCTAACTTTTTGTCATCTGGTATAACTAAAACTAACAGATGTGCAGATGGAAAAATAAAATAAGATTTATAAAAGAAGAAAGCAAATTTTGACATCTGTTGCTTGTATTCTGAACATCTGTACAACTGTGGCCACTAAAATGGTTGCACGTAAAGGACAAAGCATGACATATCTATATGCTTGCAATTACAGTGCATTTACAAGTAGTGGTCTGTGTGTTTTAACATGGGTGTTCAAATGCCACTACAAATGTAGAGCTTTGGCAGCTTAGTGGGTATGCAGAGAAGCTGCTGAGATGAAGTTCTGTCAGACACTGTCATGTCTCAAAGTGCAACACACCTGTAAGACCTCACAATGACTTTTTAGTCATTGGTCACATTCAGTGCTTGACTGGTTTGCTGAATCAGGCTGTGTTTTGTGTTATGACAAACATTGTGACTGATGTCCCAGATCCTAGAAACGTTATTAGCTCTGTGACCGCTGGCAGCCCTCTAGCACTGTGTTCTTCCAAACATTTATCTGTTGCTGTGGTACATGCTGTTTACTTTATTTACATTCAAATGGATTTACTGTTGAACATTTTCCTTATTTCTTTTCCTTCTCACTTCATCAGAATGCAGCAAGTCTGACTCCTTGTGTAGGGAAAGTGCCCAGCTCAGATCACAGAACTTCCCTCCAAGGTGGTAAATCATGTAGCATTTCTAGGGATGGAAATCCAAATTGCTGATTAGATTCCTGTCTTGGTCTGAGCTCCAAAACTTATTTGGAATCCAAAGTTATACTGGTAATAAATTGGTTCACAGCTGCCATCTGACAACTGGTCTTCTTCCGGGCAGCAATAGACCATAAAATAATTACATCTGTAGGATCTTAGTTGTGTGATCAGTACACCAACAATATTAATTCCACCAGTAATGGATGGCATGCAGGACACATGGATATGTGAGATTCAGGGCACATGATGCCTGTTTCTCAGTATTCTTCGTTGGTTTTTTCACCTAGATTATTGCATGTGTTCTTATAACCCATTATATACTTACACAAAAAGTTATGCCATTGAATTAGGGATAAAAGTACTTACTTGCCTTGCTTGGTTTAATGCATTAATATTACTGAGAAAAACCTGCTTTGAACAAATGCCTGAATTTGTGTGCTCAGGGAAGGGGTTCTTTCCTAGGAGGTTGACAATTTGTTACTGATATTCAAGAGAAAACTTTAATTTGGAATCTAAAGATATTTCTATTTATTTCATTTGTTCTTCCATCTCATTTACTGTTATTGTCTACAACTACTGTTCACTGTGCTGTTGCCTGCAGAGGAATGATGCGTGGTGGAGCATGGTACATTGGCTACCCTGTGGGGAATAGCAGCTGAGGTAGGGCATGCCAGGAGTTACTTCTTAAATGGAAAGAGTCAGCACCATCTCTGACTGCCTGTAATGTCCCAACAGTGGGGAAGGAGTTGGTTAACTATATTGGTTCAGAAAGTCATTACAATGATTCAGAAACAGCTGCAGTCGCAAAAAGCGTAAGAGTTATGGTGAAATTAAATGTTAAAGACTAATTCCAGGAAAAAAGCTGATTTTTGACAGCTCACAATTACATTGATTTTCCTCATAATGGTTTGTATCTTGTAATTAAATACTGAGAAAACGGGTAAAGCAGCAAAGCCGTGACAGCAGGGGCAGGGGTTAAAGGACTCTGGTTAGGACAAAACGTTAAAGTTTTCTTCTTGATGTTTTGAAGTGGTCACTTCTAATACTTCCAGTGATTTAATGATCCCATGAAAAGTTAAGAAATGTATTTAGGACCTGACACAGTAACAGAAAAAGGCTTCCATTTAAAGAAACGAACTGTGTATTTGTGGCCTTGTTACGATAAGGATGAGGCAGGAAAGAGAGAATTGCTCAGCAGACCCTTAGCATGACAGCAAAATCAAGGAAATAGATGCACAGAGCTCTTTTAGATCATATCTCTAACTAGGTGAATACAGATTTCATCCTGTACCATTTTGTACAGAGTCCAACTCCATGGGGCTTCTCACAGAGCACTATTTAGGTGATATGTGAAAATAGAGCCAGAATAGGCCAAGGTCTGGTTGTGACAGCAAACTTGGTCATGTGTAAAATACCTTCACACTTGCAAAACATGCCTGGTTAGGGGCCAAGGAAATTCATTTCAGATGTCATATTTTTGCCAAGCATTTGTGTAACTAAAGCACTAACTACATAAATTCTGCTTCCTTTGCTGAGGTGGTAATGGATACAGGAGATTTGCTAGAATTAGTCTGAAATAACTGAGTATAAGATTTACAAAAAGAATCATGGATTAGACATTACATACCTCTAAGAACTCATAGGGAGAGTCAGAAGTTGTTTAATTGTGGATGGCAATGTACACAGAAATGTATACATCTAAAAGTACTCTTGCTTTGGAGACTAATTAGTAAGTTTCAGAGATAGAAAACCACAGAGAAATTCAAGGGTAACTGAATTAGCATGCTTAATCATGCTAATGAGATCATGCCAAAAAGAAGAAAAAATGTTCTTTTCATTTGTGTGTGCTTGTCATTGTGCACAAAATGTGCCCCTCAATGAAAGGCTGCACAAACTGGTGCTGTGTAGCCTAAAGGAACAAATTTTAAAAAAGAGCTGAAGGCATGCTAATGATGCTCAAATATGTAAAATGCTGCTGTTAAAAGGGAGGGAGCAATCTCTTCTCCATGTCATAGTTGTATGGCAAGATGTAGAAGACCTGAAAATACATCAAGAGTTTATTTTGATATTAGGACAAACTTTTAAAGAGTAGAGATAGTGAAATATCAATCTGAATTACCTAGGGAGTTTTGGAGTCTCTGAGACAGGACAAAAACATTTAGTTAATCCTGCTACAGGGCAAAAGACTAGCATAAATGACTTTTCAAAGTCCTTTCTAGTCTTATGTGTATCAGAAAGTAACCAGTAGCTTTTCAAGCCCAAAGAATTTCGTGCATGTATTTTGAGGTGGCTGGAATTTCCAGCCCTTTCTTTTCTAAATAAGAGCTCTCTCTGGAGTCCATTGTTCAACAGGAAAATTCCAGGGTTTCACTTTAGCTGTTCAATTAATTTCCTGTTTGATATTATAAACAGTACTGTGTTCTCAGAAGAAAGTCCCGGATACCTTCTCAGCAAAAAACCCAACAATACAAGCAAATAATCCCAAAGGATAGTGTAGTGTGACTAAGTAAAAAACTTTATAGTATAACTGCCTCCACATCTTGTTTTTTATTCTTGCTAATTCCTGCAATCTAACCCAAATTAATCCCACAGAGGAATTTAGGTGTCTAATATCTCAGTAGATGCCAGTGTCTACAAGTGAGTTCCCAGTGCTGAGACCCTGTGCATTAGCTGGGTTCACAAATGATGATTCCTGGGCTGCCTTTCCAGTAACACGTAGTCCACTAGATAACTGATGTGACCAACCTAATCATTTAGGCATACCCTGGAACAGAGAAAATCCATTTCAAACTTACACAGCAATGAATATCTAAGTACATATAGTAGAACAGCTTCAACAAGAGTGATAAGGAAAGAGATGCCCTCAAATAGCCCAGACATATGCTTCTTGGAGGTGGAAGACTTGCACGAAACTTTCTACTCCAGAGCAGAGAAGGTTATTCCAGCCATGTTCTACCATAGCTCATGTCAATGTTAATATCTACTGCACTAATTAGTATGAGGTTAGAGTGGAAGAAGGAGGAAGAACTTGCATTTCTGTGTTTTATAGTGTGGCAAGACACCAAAAAGATAAGCATCATTGCGTTTATAAGTCATGTCTTTAGCTCCAAGAAGGCCATTCTAGTATTTTTGGATTTTAGAAGTCTGCTTTGCTTTTTGACTCTGTGATGGATGCCCCTATAGACTTATCAATGCCAATATTGCTTGTAAGTCTGTCCAGATTTGTTAAGTAGCAAGCATAAGTTGATGACTGATTAGATTCTCAGGTGGAATGCTGCCTAGAAAGGAAAAATTCTCCTTGCTTTCTAGTGATAATAGTTTGCCTCTTCAATCCAAATAGTTAACATGTACATAAGTAAAGCTGGATTTCACTTGAAGTCCTGTTTTGAACTACTTACAGCTTCTAACACTTACTTTGCTAAAGTTTTCTGGAGCTGGTTGCTGTTCAGACATAATGTATTGATTTAATTTGAACCACAATATTTTCAGTTACATTTGGAAGAAACATTTCCTCCATTTAAGAAAAAAAACATTAATACATTGCTATCTTTCCTTGAAATAGGTCCAGAGCTGAGAGAAGGAAGTAGGAAAACAGTATTTCTTTTTGAGAAATGCTTTTGCATGTTCTGTTGGTGGTTGGTTTGTACTTGGATGAGTTAGGGGATGTTGAAAACTGCATTTCCTGGAAGATCTGTGTATTTTTGCTGTGAGGTATGTAGGAATGCCTTTGGATGAGGAAGGAGGAAGTTGGTCTCCGAGACTGTTGACTCCAGCCCTTACACAGAACAGATCTTTTATCTTCTGTCCAGCCCCTAGATTCAAGCTCATGGATTTATTCATCTGTTTTCATTTACAAACAAAAAGAGAGCTTAGAAAGTTGCACTGACAGGAGGTTAATAGTCTTACAATTTTAAGGCAAGCAATGATCAGAGGACAAATAATCCCATGAAATTGCTATGCATGTAGCCAATAATTATATTATTTATTATTATATAGTTT
>NW_008675229.1:0-27777 GCF_000695815.1 Acanthisitta chloris
GTGGGGTCGGGATGGTTCGGAGGCTCAGGGAGCACCTGCCTGAGGGTGATACTCCTTGAGGGAGGTATCTGCCTCGGGGTGACAGCGTCCGCAGGTGGTACTGTCCTCAGGGGGCACCGTCCGTGCCGCGCGCCTGGCGGGGGTGATGCTCCTTTAGGGCAGCATCTGCCTGGGGGTGACACTCGTGGTGCCTGCATGTCTTGGGGTTCAACCTCTGGGGGTTCAGCGCTCCTTGGGGTGCAGCCGGTTCGGGGTGTGCATGCCTGGGGGTGACACGCTCCTTGGGTGACACGGTCCTCGGGGTACACCCTCTCTGCCATACATCTGCCTGGGGGTGACACAGCCTCCTTGGGTGACACGGTCCTCGGGGTACACCCTCTCTGCCATACATCTGCCTGGGGGTGACACAGCCTCCTTGGGTGACACGGTCCTCGGGGTACACCCTCTCTGCCATACATCTGCCTGGGGGTGGCACAGCCTCCTTGGGTGACACAGTCCTCTCTGATGCACACCTTCCTGGAGTGACAGCCTCCACAGGGTGATACGACCTTTAGGTTACACCCCACTTGATAGAGACGTATCCTTAGAGAGCACTCTCCTTTTGGTGCACCCTCCTTAAGGTGTGCCTGGATTGGGATGGTACATGTCAGAAGGATGCTGGTGGCTCCCTTCTTGGAGGGTGCAGCTCCCTAACAGTGACAGCCCTTGGAATGCATCCTGCTTGCAGTGCACCCTGCTTGGGTGGAACCTTCTTTATGGCACACCATCTCTGGGGTGCACCTACTTGGAGGTGTTGCCCTCCTCGGAAAGCATGTGCCTGAGTAACACCCGCCTTGGAGTGACACCCACCTGAGAGTCACACTGTCCTTGGGATGCACTCTCCCCTGGCTGTGGGGCATGTCACACCTGCCTGGGGATGCACCCATCAGAGGGTGACACTGTCCTTGGGGTATGCCCTCCCTTTGGTGCACCTTCCTTGGGTTGATCCCACATTTTGGTGGCACCGCTCTTGGAGTGGCGTCAGTCACAGGGGAGTTGCTTTTGGCCTGAAGAGGACATCCCCACAGAAGGGATGCTGAGGGTGGAGGGCATGGCCCCACGTGCACCCTGGAGGGCCCAGCTGTAGCTTGGGCTGGGTGACAAGGTGTGTGTGTGTAGAAGGGATGGATGGTAATGGAGAAACACGGGCAGGTGGAGGAGTAGGGAGGAAGGGGTGGTAGGTCCTGCATGATAAGGAAGGGAGATGGCACTTATGCATGTCTCCTCGCTGTCCTTCACCCTGGGTCACAAGCAGGGCGAAGAGGAGACCCAGTGTGTTGAAGTAAATTCCTGAGTGCTGGGAAGGGCTCAATTTGGGGTGACAGTGGTACTACCCACTGCTAGCAGCTGCCGGGCAGTTGTGCTGGTTTGGGCTGAAGTAGAGTTAACTTTCTTCACAGTGGCTAGCATGGGGCTATGTTTGGGTTTTGTGCTGAACACAGGGTTGATAATGCAGAGATGTTTTTGTTATTGCTGAGCAGAGTTTACGCGGAGCCAAGGCCTTTGCTGCTTTCTGTACTGCCACGCTGGCAAGGGAGTTGGGGACGCATGGGAGATTGGGAGGAAACACAGCCAAGACAGATGACCCAAACTGACCAAAGGGATATTCCATACCATACGACATCATGCTCAGTATATAAGGTGGGAGGAAGAAGGAGAAAGGGGGGGACATTTGGAGTCTTCCCAAGGAACTGTTACACGTGATGGGCCCTGCTCTCCTGGAGATGGCTGAACACCTCCTGCCCATGGGATGCAGTGAATTAATTCCTTGCTTTGCTTGGCTTGAGTGTGCAGTTTTTGCTTTCTCTCTTAAATTTTCTTTATCTCAACCCATGAGATTTTCTAGCTTTTACCTTTCTGATTCTCTCCCCCATCCCGTTGGTGGGGGAGTGTGTGAGTGGCTGCATGGTCCTTGGTTGCTAGCTGGGGTTAAACCATGACAGCAGCGCTTTGGGTGTGATGGTGGGGGTGCAGTTCCCACTTGGCAAAGCAGCCTCAGGAGCATCCTTGTGGGTCAGTAGCTGTGTTAATGCAAAGGAGCAAAACAGATGCACAGGGAGGGAAACATCAATAACATCAGCAGTCAGTGCAGCCAGCTGAAACCATCTCCATATCTTTGCAGCTGCTGTTTCTTATGAGCTAGCAGCTCATCCTAATGACAGTGGTATCCATTCCTCAGAATTTCAATCCTGGGACAGCTGGCTAGGGTAATGTTGTGTATGAAATAATAACACAAGCTCCAACTGGGCTATTGCCTGCTAGAACTTCTCATTAGAAATGTACTTCGGGGAGAAGAAAACCCTATCCTGAAGGAAACACCCATTTAGCAAACCCAGCTCTTTTCTGTGATGAAGCTTTCCCCTCTTACTCATTCAGAAGGGAACTGCAACCCAAAAAAAGAAGAAAGCCCTTGCCATGCTGCATAGTAGCTGAGGCTGGTGAGCACCTGGTGCAGGTGTGTTCACTATAAGGTGAAGATGTCCCTGCTTTGCAGTCTCGTTATCTCAGCTGCCTGACAGTGATGGGACCCCTGTCAATGCTGTCCTGGGACCTCTATGACTCCAAAGCAGAGCTCAGGCAAAGCAGCACCTGTTCTCAGATGGGAGAGGAGCAACGTGTCTGTTATTTGTGTAGAAGCTTGGATCTATTTCTCTTTCAAGCAATCACTCAATGGACAGTTTCACCCAAAAGATTTTTTAATGAAAGCACGGAGCTCTCCCTCATCTTCTAAGTAGGACATAAACTTTGTCTGGACCACATGAATAGTCCACATTGAAAAAAAGAATGTATGCTCATCCCAAGCAAGTAGCATGACTGGACACTGAAATTGGTCTAGCATATCTGAAAAGTAGTCCTGCCACATTTTAATAGTGTTAATTTGGAGCTCTTTGTTTCTCATTCAGCTGCATTAAGTAGCAGAAAGCAGTCACAATGCTCCAAGGTAATAAAGAGCTATTTGAGAAGATGGAACATTATGTGTAAACAAAAGATACCTGACAAAATAATGACCAGACTATGCAACTGTGCTATCATAAAAAGTAAAATGACAGCTTAATACAGCAAATCCAATAACATAAATAACTAAAATAGAGAGCTTGAGGTAGAACAGGAAGGATGCTGTAATATAAAACCATACGTATTACAATGAAGCCATATTTGTTCAACCAGAACAACAGATGTATGCGAAGGCATAGAAGAAATAGTATTTACAAACAGTAAACTTTAGATAAGACAGTAATAATACTATCTCCTTGAAAGCCTAAGTTTTGTGTCTTCTTCAGGCAGCTGCAAAGTTGTCAGCAAATACAAGTCTTCACCTTGCAAGCTCTGGGCAGCTCTTCCCTGTCTTTGCTCACAAAAGCACATGGGGTTTGTTTGATCTCCCCTTCCAGTCCTGGCAAGCCCTGGCTCTGCCTGAATGAAGCACCACACAAATAGGTGTGAACTCAAATGGTGCTTTTTTAATGGTTAAACTAATATGTTTAACAGGAGCTGCTGTATGGGGATGCATTATTTTGCTGTCCTGCTTGTTTCCTAAAAGTTGGTAACTAAATCTCAGAGCAAACTGATGTGTCATGAGTGCTTCCACTGCCTGTTATACACACAGAAGCGGTTTACTAGAAGCATAAAATTAATATTTATTTAATTTACAGGATATGTTTGGGGGGCTTAAGGTTTACAAGGGACTCACTGAAAGCCCTTTGCTTGGCATCAGTCATGTCACCAGGTGGGTAAGCATCTTCCATCCCCATTCACCCTGCCGAGCCTGGGATGCTCCTGCAAAGCAGTGCCAGGGCTCGGGCTTGAGGATATTTACTTAATTTTTCTCTAGCTTTTAAACATCTATGTATGTGTATCTATGTTATTGATGTCTCATTTGCAGACATTAGGGAAGGGAGTTGTGCTTGCAGGCAGGAGCTGAAGGGTCTTGAGGAAAAGGCTGGGTGGGGGGGTGTTGCTAGGAGATGGAGACTCAGTGTCTGGCAAAGTGGCATTTTTATTTTTGGTGCAGATCACACAAAATGGTATTTCACTGTGAGGCAGGGTAGAAATCTCTTCTCTGCTTACGTCCATCTCTGAATGATCTGTCTTTGTGTAGTAGTGTTGCACCTTACTTAAACCAGAAATCAAATGTAGACTGGGTGCTGTTCAGTCCAGCTGGAGGCTGGGTAGGCTTTTTTCTTTTCTATTTTCTTTTTCCCTTCTCATTGAGAAATCCCTTGCCTGAGCAGCAGGATGTACGTCTCTGTTTAGGGGAGAGCATCCTCCTGTGCCTTTGGTTCATTTGTGACTGGTTTTCTCTATTTTTTCAGACAATGTGTTAGCAGTTGGGTTTTCTGGGTTTGGGCTTATTAAATACACCCTGCCAGGACTTGTTCTCTCTTGCTTTGCTGCTTGTGTCCCTTGTTACACCCCAGTGCCAGCCAGGAGTCAGCCCCCACATCCAAACTGGCTGCACATCTACCCTCCTCACCAACAGGGACTGTGTGAAGGCATGGGGAAACTGCCCTGGGGTGCTTGGTCCTTCACTGGAGGCACTCACCTCTCCATGGTGTGCTGCCAGGGCTGGATTTACAGTAGAAATTAGATCTGAAAGCTAAAGATGGGATTTTTTTTCCACCCTTTTGTGGGATGCAGGAGACCTGGGCAGAAACACACGTCCCTTGCAGCTCCTGCGGAGACTTATGCCATATGCTCACATTTTGCTGATGTTCCTCTCAGGCACCAAACTCCTTTCACTAGATATGTCAGGGACATTTTTGGAAATGAGAAGCTAAACATCAGGATGCTGAAGAGTTGGGAGGGCACCCAGGCAAACCTGGGTGCTGCCTGTTGCAGCACTGGCTTGACTCACTGTCATGAACCTACAGAAGGACTCATAGCTGAACGTTTCAAGCTGTGTCCAACCTGTCAGAGGACTTTGCCTCAGTACCCTGTACCTGTCAGCCCATTTGGGAAGAGGTTATGATGCTGTATTTTTCCAGTTCAATGTGACCAATAAAATGACAGGGATGCTGTGCATCTGTTAATACGAAAGGTCAAGTTCTGGGGAATGCTATCCAACCCTTGTAAGTGCCCTAAATCTGTGGATTTTCAGTAGGATTTGCTTTCCCGGTCTGGTTTTGGAGGAGATAGTTAATGAGGTAATGCAGCAGTGGGTGAACTGTGACATGTGAAATGGGTTTTTTTGAGTGTTAGAGAAACTGCATGCATCAGAAGCAGCTTATGCACATTAGATTTGTAACCAAGCAATTCCCATTTATATTATGTAAGTGATGTTATTTATCAAACCCCATGTAGTGGCCAAGAGCAGATGTTGAACTGTTCATGCTACAGTGTTGGAAATTAACTTTTCTGGGGGTTATTCAATTTAATAGTTATTCAAATACAATCTTATGATTGTAATATAATTAACAACAAGCAATATTATTTTTTCAAAAATGTAGTGGATGTGGGTCCAAAGTCTATTATGATGTCTTTTGGGTATAGGATGAAAGTCTGAACTGTATGTGATGCTCTGATGGGAATGTGTGCTGAAAACTCTCCCTGAATCAGAGTGGGGAAAGAGCGTGATATTTCTTACATTGAAAACAGTGCATTTTAAGCATGCACATGATAAATATTCATTTAATGAGGAGGCTGCTGAAGAAAGAGTGCTTGCCTATGCAGCACTGGGTGCATACACACTCCAACCAGCAGCTGGAGAAGGACATTTTTTCTAAGTGTTTTACTCCCTCTACATGAAAATGAGACTTCTGGGTAAGATTTTCTTAAGGGCACAAGTGAGTAACTAGATTCCTCAACCCATAAGAATTTAATATAATGAATTCCTGTTATCTTTTTTATATGCTCTGTGATTAGCATGATGGTTTATTTGTGGACTTGGGGGGTCATTTTTAAAGCAGATAGATACAATTGGACTCCATGATCTTAGAGGCCTTTTCCAACCTTAACATTTCTCTATACACTAGTCCTTTTTCTGCAGTCATGGAATCAATCTTTTCAGCTTTATCCACAAATATGAAGCACAATATAGATATGAAGTGAGTTATATGGAAGGGTGGAGGATATTTCTTTTATTTTCATACAGCTTTACCCTCCTTTCCTTTACAAGTTGTGGGCAATACAGTTCCTACAGAATCTTTGTAGCCTGGAGCTCAACAGCAAATCCTGGAAGATAACTTCTAGCAGTGTGAAGGGAAAAGCAGTGACCCTGTGAGCTGCTTATAGCATTTTTTCAGTGACCAAGTATGTTTTCTTTTAGGGCATAATCTGCATGAGCTGGCAGACCTTCTCTTGGTGTTGCCTAATTTGCTCCACTGGGAAAGCGCTTGCTGGTGAGGAGGAGTTTGATGTTTATCCTCACCCATCAGTTTGTAACCATGAGCATCTATTCCAGGGACAGACTGAGGAAGAGTTTAGGCTTTGGTCTGCTGCCTGTACAATAGATCCAGCCTTTTATGACCTTGATATGAAATGCTGTTTAAAGATCCATGACCTTGCAGAACCAGTCCACTATTTCCTTGCCCTGTCTGCAGTGCTGCTCTGTATCAGACCATGGCTGCAAACAGGGTGGAACCACATGTTCTCCACGTCCACAATGTCCAGGACAAGAATAGGGCTAAAATTAAACCACACACAGATGGTATGAAATGAAGAATTACTTGAAGTGAGGCTTATTGAAGTGTCAGAATCTGTTATTTGGATGGGACTGTGAAGTGCAGATGTTCCTGCCTGAGGTGGAAGGATGCTGCTAGGTCAGTCTCTACACATCTCATGTCTGGTTCATGTCTCAACCAGGACCTCAGGATTTGGGTTCAGCCCCTGTGGGATGCTGGGCAAAATGTCAAGGGTTACATGTACTTAAGGGCTGAAGTGCCCAAAGTAGGAGAGATGAAGCTGTGCTGAAGTCTAAAAATCCCCATCCAAACCTTCCACTTGGCTGCTGCCAAGCCCTTATATTTAAGTGGCTTTTATTTTAGTTTTGCCTTTAAGCTCCCCACCTGGGAATCTGCCAAAAGTTAGACCTCTCTTATTAACCCAAACTGCTCCATTTTTCACGGTGCTGAGCTGCAAAATCACTAAGCCCAGAACAACCCACGATGCAGGTATTCCTCTTACGCCTTAGCAGCTGCATCTTAGGAGCATCTTTAGTGCCTTGTGGTACCTGCAGTTCAGAACAAAGCTTTGCTTGGGGGAAATCAGAAGTTCTAGTTCCCAGTTCCAGTTGTGTCAACATATCTTCAATCACTATTTTTCGAGTAAATCTAGATAATATATTTATTTATTTAGCCCTCAATCTGTCTATGTTTCAGTTCCCCATCCTCATAACTCATTCCTTCTCCCTACCTGTGTCTGAGAGGGCATTTTAGACTGGAAACTCTCAGACCTGTCCTGAAAAATGTCTGTATTTATAGCAGGACTTCACATTTCATGGCAGACTGCTAGTATGATGGGTTGGCTGTCCCCCTGACGGATTTTTCCCTGATGTTGTCCGTGCTGGGTCTGAGCGTCCCTTGGCTGGGCTATAATACATAGTCCTGTTTGTGTGTGTGTTTTTAATAACCATGTTGTTTTAACTGAAATGCCTCTTTCTGGGACTGGCACTCTCAGGGAATCACTCTCACCCTCTCTCATCCCAGTGGCAAACTGAGAAAGGTTTCCTTTAGTCAGCTGGGGGAGAGGCGGAGGATTTATGAATTGGAGAAACGCATTCCTGATGCGGAATAGGCACATTCCCCATTCCCTCCCCCCGCTGCCCCCCACTCAATAAAAGCACCATTTGTGTGGCAAATAGCCAAGGGTTTTATGAATACAGCTCTTACTTTCTCCAGCTGCTAGAAACCTTTCTCAAATATGAATTAAAATAAAAAGCCTTGCTAGACACTTTTAGCGCTCATAATTCTGCTATTTTTGGTCTGCGGTGGGGAGTTCTTGCATCAGAAATCTTGGTAGGAGAGCATGGAGTGGCTTCTTTCAAATATTATGAAATTAAAAAAAAATCTGAAAGATGTATGACTTTCAATAATCTCCCACATTGTAAGGATCATCAGACCTCGATGTGATTGTGTCCCTAGATTTGATGCTTCCCTCACTGTTACAGCTGCAAAATTCTGTCTCTGATGTTTAATAGAGGCTTGCCCTTGCTTTGGAAACCATTGTGGTGGGTTCTTGAGGAACTGGTCCAGTTGAGATTAAGTATTTTTAATCAATCAACCACTGCCAGAAAAAATCTCGGGACTGCAATCTATGCATAGCAATCTCTTACAAGTTTTAAGAAAAGCATTTTAGGTTCCATCATGGGAATGTGATTTGGTAAGAGACATGGGAAACCGTGATAACATAAGGAAGATGGTTAAACTGTGAGTTTGCAGTTTGCACAGCAGAGTGTGAGAAGGGAGAGAGATGTCTTGGGGATTTGTCAGGGAGGCAGGCAAGGGGCAAGAAGGTGTGTGCTCACTCAGCCGTGTGCCCTGGGGTTCAGGAGGGAAAGGGAGTGCTTTTTCCAGGGGAGATGAATTTGGATAGTTTGCAGTTGTTAGTGATTGTCTGTATCAGCCCTGTATTACCTGTGCACAATTAAGTAAATAAACAAACAAACTAACTAATTAATTAATAAAATCCTTTTCTGTCAGCATGAATCATTCTCTCTCCCCCTCCTCCCTATCCTCCAAACATGCTTTTGAGAGAGCAGCCAGAATTATTTTGGATATCCACAGTCAGAGATGGCTTTCCTGGAGGAAGGGGCTCACAATGTGCCCGTGTGGCCATGGGCACATCAGGACCCTCCAAGACATTTTGTGCATCTGTATTCCAGCTATGTGGCAGCCAACAGTGTGAGGAAAATGTCTGGACAAATGTAAAATCTCACTCACTCAGATTTTGAACATGAATCAAGAAAATGTGTCCGGGGAAGAGAATCTAGTTATATGTAGGTTGTGGTGCCATGAAGATGGAGTGGATCTAAGTTGCAGACATTCATTTAGTGGTCTCTCATATATCCCTAGACCTGTGCAAGCAAGGAGAGGTGGAACTGAGAGAAAATCTTGCCTTATAAATTAGGATGACATGGCAACAGGATGGCTCAATTTATTTGCAAGTTTATTTGCAAGAGCAGTAGAGATTTTTCACTTCCATTGCATCAGCCTGAATCCCAACCAGATCAGAGATAAATAGCAGAGCCTCTCAGAGATGGAAAACTAGCCAAAGGGCCATCAGTGCCTTTGCATCTGGATCTACAGTCAGAAACTAGGATTTTTGCTTGCTGGTAGGAAAAAGTGAGTGTTCTCCTCATTGCACATCAATCCTGGTGGGATTGTTTTTGAGGATGAAAACTTCCATGTCTGCAGTAGTTGTGCCAAGGCTGTCACAAAACGGATGCTCAGGGGTGATTACACAACTGGCATTTGTGTGTGGCTGTGAGATGGAAGCTTGTCTAAGGCTGCAGCAGCATTGTGTATGTGGGTCACCAAGCTTAACATGGCAGCAATGGGAAATGTGCATGAATGGTCACAGTCATTTGGTGAGAGGACTTAATTATCCAGAGGCTTTGATAAGAAATAATTAATAAAGGCTTTAATACAAGTTGCCATTGTCCAAGAAGTTGTTGTCCCTTGGCTGCTCTACAGGAATTTTGTGTGCCCAGGCTTACCCTGGTGTTGATGGAGGAAGCTGCCCAGAGTTCCTGTGCTTCTGTATGAGTGTGAGACATCTTCCATGGGCAGTAACAATCCATCAACCAAAGTGGGAAACACTTCACAGCACAGCAACCTGACTGTGTGCCAAAGCATTTAAAACATATGTGCGAACTCTGACTTGCAGCATTAGTAAGGTCTATTACTCTTCAAACTGCTATGTAAAAATCATAAGGAGTTAGGGCTTCACCAAAGGGATGTTACTTGTATTTTACCAATCCGAAGATAAACCACAAATTGCACATTATAAAAGGTGTTTTCCCCAATTCCCAGGCTTCTGAGTTAATTTCTAGACAATGCTTTATTTAATAACTTAGCAGTGAGTGGTGAAAATAAACCTACCTTTGACCATCCATGTTATAACAAACAACCCAAAACCTCTTTCATGAGAAACAACAATATTTTGTCTATGTTTTGTGTACCTGAGTAACTACCTCATAACACACTAATCATGTCCACTCAATCTGTGCTGCAGTAGTACTGGATAGCTAGGAATATAATTCATTGCTTAGGCAGTATTTTATGTTAGTTCACCAATATAATTTTACAGTCTGCTTGATATGGCTGCTTTTATAAGCAGGGATATCATTTTATTTGTGTTCTACTGCAAGTGTGTGTGTTAGTATAATTTTTCTTTTTTTTTCCGATGCATGCTGAAAGCAGTTGGCTTTTCCCATGGACTTCAGTGTATGTTGTATCAGGAATTTACTGATTAATTCGAGAAATGGTATATTGTAATAATCCTAGAAATGTTTTCTAACCAGCTCATGTGATACTGGACATTATCCTACAGTAGCATTTTTGGCCCATTCTTGTGCCTTGTGTAAAGATTTTTACATCTGGCCTTCTCATCAGTTGCTCTTGCTGCCTAGAGATTAGGTCTCCTAATCTGGTTTTATCATTTCTGTCAGTTGGCCATACTGGTTTAAACCCTTCTGCTCTGCTAAGGCCATGGAGTACTTCCAGTCTGAGGATGCCCTCTCAGATGTGAGTCTTGGGGCTATTGCGGCCGTGGGAGCTGCACTCGCATCCTCTGCAGAAGTCTTTGGAGACCTGCTCTCAGATGAGAATGTTAGTTTTTCACGACCCACTTAAGTAGAATTCAAAATGTTTTTTCCAAGTTTGCTGGGCTGGGAGGAAAAATCTGGAAGACGCAGATGTAGGTGGAATCTCATGAGCTTTCCTGGAGAGCCCTACGCCAGCACGTATCACTATGTGACCCAGCAACTACAGTGACAAAGCTTAATCAGTAACAAAATGAGGTCTCATTAAGTCCCTCACTGACATTTCTGGACTAGGCTGGGATGTCTAACAAGTAGGTAACAACAGATGACTTTGGGTCTTGTAAGTCTGAATGTGGAAATGGTGCCCTGCTACGTTTCCAAACCATCTGTGTCACACATGTTCAGCAAAGGTGCTTGTGATTTGGCTGTTATCTCTGTATGGGAGAAGTGGAAGATAAATCTGAAGGCTTTTCCAGACAAAAGAAACTTATCAAGTAATACTGAAAGCAGACGGCACAAAGCCAAGCTTGGATTTGGCCCTTATTTTGAACTGAGTGGAAAGAAACTGTAGCCAAGGATCAGCTGGGAAACCGTTTAACCCTCTTTGAGATTGAACAGCAGCTTTGCTGAGAAAGTCTAATTTGGAATACAAGCATGAGAAAAATAATGAGAGCAATGATTGATACAGAGATTGACAGCATGTCATGTCAGACAACCTGCAAACTCAGCTCCTGAAGGTTATACCATATGTGCTCATGGACTCTGACGAGGTGGAGCTATAAAATATGAGAGGTTATAGAGGAAAAAAATCTGCTTCTGATCCCTTTCACCTCTTCTGCCTTTTTCTTCCCCTGCCTGTGTCTCAAATTCTGTTGCAGGCACTAAATTCATTAGGGCAAATGAAAGTAATGGGATTAGCTCATGCATCCTAGTGTTGAGGGCTTTTTTTATTTGTTGAGTTCCTCATTGTTGGTTGCATCTTGATTCTCTGACCTCCAGCTCATGCTCTCTGTTCCTTCACTTGACCATACTTTATGTGAGTCTTTATTATGTTTTCTTTATAGACTGCCCAGTCTGACTTAACATTTATTTCTATTTTTGACCCTGGCTTTCCTCTTCTGAAGGGCCTTGAATTCATCCAGAGGAGGGCAACAAAGCTGGTGACAGGGCTGGAAGTCAAAGTCCTGGCCAAGGACTTTGGGCTTGTCTACTATGGAGACAGGAGGCTGAGAGGTCAAGGTCCTGGCGAAGGACTTTGGGCTTGTCTACTGTGGAGACAGGAGGCTGAGAGGTCAAAGTCCTAGTCAAGGACTTTGGGCTTGTCTTCTGTGGAGATAGGAGGCTGAGAGGTGTCCCCTTTGCTCTCTACAGTTCATTTATCAATGATAAATAAATGATGGCTGCTACTTTTTCTCCTTTCTAATATGATCAGCACTGTACTGATGATTAATGGTAGATGGGATTATTGGCTGGGTTTGGAATTTAAGGCACATTGGGGCTATTACACAGAGATTTCCCTCCAGTGATTTAAGTAAACTGATTTTGCTGTACTGTGCCTAAAAGGAAGAAATGGAAATCAGATCCATCTCATGCTTAGCTGTGCAGTGAAATTACTCTGGATGGCCAGGTCTTTATACTAAGCTGCTTACAAGTTACCCATTTCCTTTGTCTTGCAAGAAGAGCTGTGATATCCAGGTAGGCTTTGAATTCCATGTCTCTCTTCAGTTCATAGTAACCAGCCTTTTACATAGGGTGATAATGTGGGATGCTCTTGGATCTCCACATGAAGTGGAGGCAAATGTTAGTCTTAAGGCAGCTCTGGTGCTTCTTGAGCCCTAGTGAAGGAAGCTTCTGGGTTGTTTTTTTTTCAGAACTCATAGCTGAAACTCCAGAGTCCTTGCTGCTTACACTTCATTTAGAATCCAGTCGTAGCTTTCCTGTTTTTGGGAAGGATGAGGCTCTGTATTATCTACACTGTTTTCAGCACAAATCCAAAATGTAGCTCCATACTAGTTACTATGAAGAAAATTAACTCTACCTCAGCCAAACCCAGCACAGACTCTTAAGAAAAAATCCCAAAAGAATTAACCTTATAGCCCGTTCTACTCCAGCTGCAAAGCAGAGATTTTTGGTCTGTCTTCTTTAACATAAACACTGATCAATATCTATTAGGACAGCTTTCCAAAATAAAAACCCTATCAAAACAGAAGGCATTGCATTTGCTATTTCCAAGGGCAAAAAGTGAGACTCATCACTTAGTGCATAAATGAAAGGCAATTCAGTATTCAAGATATGCAAACCTGTGGGACATGTACTTATAATTACTTGATATTTCCCAGTTATTTTTAACTGATGTATCATCTGATGCAAATCTCTTTTTATAAAATGCAGAGTAGCTTGAAGAATAGAGCTCCTAAAGTCTTGGTTCAGGCAGCATTTTATCAACCTTTGAAATTCAGTAAGAACTAAGAAGAACTTAAGGATCTGTGCCAAAAAGAATTGGAGATGTAAACATCTGCTGGGCTGCCTTTTGCATCCTGTAGGGAGTTTGTATGCTTTTTATAGCAGCTCTTGTCACCTAATGCAGAGGGGTTTGGAGCCATAGCTTGAGATCCCTCAGCACTGCTGCACAGCAGTTAGTTAATAGAAGACATTGTTCCCTGTGATGTAATGCTATTATTGTTTGAAATACTTCGTTCAAGTTCTTTAATCTCTCCTCGTGATCATCCCCTTCTGCATTTTTAATTATCAATGCTTTACATGAGGAAATGCTGAAGTGTGAAAGATTAGATAAGGAAACACTAAACAACCAGAAGCCCTTTGCTCAGAGGGGCTGTGAACGGGGCTGTTGTATTGATTTGTTAAACCAGAGCCTGTGTTTTATCAGCAACACACACATCAAATGCACTGTGCACAGCAAATACACTTACAATTTCTAATAGGAAATAGACCACATTCGGTGTGGTGCTTCTGCTTGCTGGTTCATGTGAGAGAACAATAGAGTCTTTTTTTTGTAAATGGGGAATGATGAAATAGGTCTATGAGGAAAAGATGAGGCTCATTTCAAATCAGAGGGTAGCTGGGTCGCTCCTGTTTCAGAGTGATTCATGAGCTGTCACGCATCATGAGAGAGATGGCCTCAGCTAGCACCCAAAGGAGAGAGGGCATCACTTAGGGGTCTGCAGGCTGCCTTGGGACTGTGTTCAAAGGGGGATCTAACTCTGGAAAGTAGATCCAGATAGAACAACCTTAACCTCTTCTCCCGTGCTCTCAGGCTGGGGATTTCAACCATGCCCTGTAGAGTCCATGTTTATGTTCAGATGTAAGTGAGGAGACTGGCTCTGTCCTTGCCCTGCTATTTTCCTACCCAGAATTGCTGTGCACACCCACTGCTTCTGACATATTTTGCTTCATTTTATTGTAAAACAACTCCTAATCAACCTAAGACAAGCTTTACTGTGACAGGTCTAAACCAAAATAAAGTCCCACTACCCTTCTGTACAGCTTCACCTTATGTTAAGCTTCAGCGGTTTTCCCAGGTGCAGGGTCTGCTCTTCCTGATGTGTGGAATGATATTGGGCAACATCTACCAGCATCTCCAGCTGGGTGGGAGCTCTCTTTTCCCTTAGATGGGGACTTAAAAAGGGGAAAGACATTTTAGCAGTGGTTTTAAA
This sequence comes from Acanthisitta chloris, assembly GCF_000695815.1. Taxonomy (NCBI): domain Eukaryota; kingdom Metazoa; phylum Chordata; class Aves; order Passeriformes; family Acanthisittidae; genus Acanthisitta; species Acanthisitta chloris. The sequence goes on from NW_008675229.1 coordinate 14,413, forward strand.
CTAAAAGAATGTTGATTTAGACTAGATATAAGGAATAAATCTTTTTATGATGAGAGTGGTGAAACACTGGCACAGGTTGCCCAGAGAGGCGGTGAATGCCTCATCCCTGGAAACATTCAAGGTCAGGCTGGACCTGGCTCTAAACAGCCTGATCGAGTGGAAAGTGTCCCTGCTAATTGCAGGGGTTTGGAAGTATATAGTCTTTGAGGTCCCTTCCAGCCCAAACTACTCTAGGATTCTATGATAACCATGGCCCCATTTAAAACTTTTCTGCCCTGCAGAGTAGCAGTGTTGAAACAGAGGAGGAAAGGGTACACATGGGACTGTTGATAGTATGTTGAAGAAATTAGTTAGAGTGTAAATAGCATCTCTAAACAAATTTGGAGCTGAGTATTGCTCCAAACATAGGAAGCCCAACACAAACATTCCTTCTTCAGGTGAAGATGCAGCAGCCCCCTGCCTTGTGTCCTGCTGGCTGTTTGTCCATGCAGCACACTCTCCGTCTACTCCTCCTCACCTCAGGCCAGGAGTAATTGCAGTTATTTCACAGGCAGCACTATCCAATGGGTTTTCTTTAATTCACTTCAGGGCTGAGCCTGATCTGACTAAGATCAGTTGAGTAGGTATGTTCTTCCCACATTAAAGCCAATTAACTTTGGATGGGTATGAGTGAGAGTAACATTTAGTCCAGTTTGTCTTCTCTGTGAATTGGTTCACGTTGACTGAGACTGAGTCTTGCCTCTTTTCCTGGAGGCAGATCCTCTTGTACCTGTGAAGGCCAAGCTTACACAGAGCCATTAGAGAAGGGGAAGGGCTTTGATCTCAAAATTGCACCATTTGAAATTGCAGATGAAAAAACTGAATTAATAAAACAGCCAGCAAGCCTGCAAGTGAATCATTTTAGCTTCTCCCAGAGCAGGGTCAGTCCCAGTGCCTCTGAAATGGGAGCACAGCTCCAACAGCAGCTGTGCATGACCCCAAGGGTACCTAGATGCCATGTTTCTGATGGCTTCATTGCAGCAAGAGCAAGGACACGCCAGCTTTGGGAAGGGGAGATGCGTTGTGGGTGGGATGAGTTGTGGGTGGGAGTGTGCCATGGGTCTTGGGAAGCAATGGTGGTGGTGAGCTGTGGGCCAGAGCAGGAGGCAGTGGAGGAGCAGGTCTGTGCATCCTCCGTGGCTCTCACCCCGAGCTGGGTGCATGCTGTGGAGCCGCTTCAGAGTGGCACAGTGCCCAGGCAAATTCGGCTGGCTCTGCACCCTAATGCCACTCAGCAGCTTCCAAACCAGACTTGACTTGCACCCTGCCAGCTCCAGGCAGGAGTGGAGCAGCCTGAGCAGGGTGAATAGACATGCCCCAAGGATATGTCTACATTGCAGTGCAGGGGTGAGACCTGGGCTTGGTGAGACAGATCTGAGCTAGTTCTTGGGAGCCGTGGGGCTGTGATGCACCCAGAACATGTGTGGTGTGTGTCTCTGGGCTCTGGCAAAGGGGTGTGGAGAAGAAGGGAGGTTTTAGCCTCAGCAAGCATCATGATGCTTTTGGGGACTGAGGCTGAGTCGTGGAAGGACTTTATGGACTGGCATGTGTTGTGCTTAGCAGTGGGATAGCCACTCCATAGAGATCACACAGGAAAATCATAGAATCATGGAATTATTTAGGTTGGGAAAGAACTTTGAGACCATCAAGTCCAGCTGTTACCCCAGCACTGCCAAGCCCACCACTAAACCATGTCCCCAAGTGCCGTATCATCCCTCTAGGGATGGTGACTACACCACTGCCCTGGGTAGCCTGGTAGCTTGACCACCCTTTTAGTGAAGAAATTTCTCCTAGTATCCAATCTAAACCTCCTGACCAACAGCACTGGGAAGTGGACAAAATGGTAATGCTGGAGTTTGGATAAATTACACTGCCCTCTTCCTTAGGATGCATGGATCTGGGGCTTTGACTGGCACTGGGACAAACCACAAGCCTTCAATCAGGTGGCTCATCTTCAGGAGACCAAAACCACCCAAACAGATTTTAGATGGCTCCAGCAAATGTTACCTTCTGAAGGTGTCCCATATCCTGAGTCTGTGCTGCCAATAAGGTTGCTTATTCCTGAAATTATTCTATATTACAGAGAGAAAAAAAAAGAAGTGGATATGGTCAGAAGAAGTTTTATCAACACAAATCACAGGTGATTTATTTTCAGTAGGATCTTGGGAAATAAAGCCTGGTGTGAAACAGCACCTTAAAGCCAGAATGGTGGCTACAGATCCTGGAAGAGAAGCAGAGATGATCTTCCTCCCAGCAGCTCCAGGCACCTGCGAGGCTCTCTGCTCTCAACACTGAGCACTAGATGGCATCCAAGGGGGGAATTTGGGCTCCAGAATGCAGTCCTGGGCTCTGAAATTATAATTGTAGCTGAATCAAAAAATGAGGATCCCATCCGGATGGGGGAAAAAATCAAAGGGCCAAGGAGGTGGACTTTTTCCAGCTTCTTTTTCCATCCCATTGGGGTACAGCTCACTCCAAGGTCTGTTCCACTGTCTCAGCTGAGTGCGGGGCCACAGGGACAGGAAAATAATGGGACAGAGTGAAGACCAAAGGTAACATTCACAAGTCAAGGTACATGAAAGCCTTAAGGGGTGCATTCACCCACATCCTCTTTTTTCCTTTGAATGCTGCCAAGCTCATGGGTGCTTGGATGTGCAGCATGTTGCACAAATCTCTGTCTGTTTGTGTGCTGTCCCTTGGTGTCCCCTGAGGTGTGCTGCCTGGGGACACATGCAGGTGACTGTAAATGCAGCTACCTTGAGCTGGAAAACATTTCCTAATGAGGGAATTACCTTTGCTTCATCCATGTTGTTTTCTAAGTGAGCCAGGTTGTCCCTAGGTTATTAATGGAATTTAGGAGAAAGCAGAAGCACCATGAGAAATTACTCTTGCCTGGGAGATTTTTCCTCCTCTTTATTTACCTCCAAGGTGTCTTTCTGCCGATGTGGAATGAGAAGGGGGAGTGTCTAGCATCTCTTCCTATCCAATGTCTGTCCTGTCCTCGGAGGGCGAGTTCAGCTTCAGCTGTGGGCAGGATTAGCCCCCCAGCTTGGGTATCAAATTACTTGCCTTTATCATCTCTCAGATGAGCTGCGGTCATGAACCAGCTCCTCTGGATTGGCATCTGTGCTTGGCCCCACAGCTCAGGCATGTGGGGCAGGGGACCAGCACCCAAGCTGAGGCTTGAAGGCACTGATGTGTACAAAGGTGCAAGGAGCCAGACAAGTTATGAGTCAGTGGCCGTGGGTGGCTGCCTGGAGATACAGGAGCCATGGGAGAGACACAACGCTCCCTCCCTGCCTTGTGTGCATCTCGCAGGTGACCTTGAGTTTAACAACTTAATGACACCGTGCAATTGCCAGCATCATTTCCTGTGCCCTGTTCCATGTTAGGAGGGTGCCGAGGTCCAGGTCCTGGAGGTGATTTTACGGCCATCTCTCCTTAGCTTTTTCACTCTGTTTCTAGCTGAGCAAAGGCTGCTCAGGACTGAGCATCCCACCCAGCCCCGCACGGGCTGCCTGCAGAGCCCCGCGGCGCTGCCTGTGCCGGCAGCGCTCAGACACCCCGCGACAGGCAGGAGCTGCCCCGACCTTATCAGAGAGCATCTGCCGCCAGCATCACCCTGCCCCACGGCCCCGCGGCCCTGCGAGGGAGAAAGGACGGGGGCAGGCACTTAGTTTCCCCACTTGCTCAATCACAGGCATTCACTCCTGGGCGTGCGTTTATCTTGCGATTCGCCAGAGAGGCGGGGAAGGAACTGTCGGGGTTTGAGGGTTGCTTCACTGCCCGGAGGTCAGGCACCAAAAGGAGCTCATCACCGCCCAGAAGCAATTTTCCCACTGAAACACCTTTGTGCTCATGCCTCTTATTTATTTTTTCCTTGTGTTTTTCTGGTGTGAATACAGCTCCAGGCAGGGATGCAGGAGAGCTTTATCGAGGTTCAGTTGGAGTTTGGAATACTTTTCTTCCCAAAAGTATATGTACCTACAAGAAATAGCTTCAACCCAAGCCCTGAGTAGGCAGGGGTACTACAGACTGCTGTTTGTGTGCTCATTTCTTTTACCTGCAATTATGGGGAAATTGCCATCATGTAAGCAGCAGGCTGTATGAATAACTTTATTATTTGTTTTTATTAGTCCTAGATGTGTGTTTTTCTTGAGATCATATCTGCACAAGAAGGCACATTAATAATAGCCTTTTGAACTGGCCAGGTTTAATTTCTATGGATCGTGAAACTTTTGAAGCAAGGTGCTGTTTATTGCTTTCTTTTAAAATCAAAGGTATTAAGCCACAGCAGAGAGACCTCTGTGTTGTCCGAGCTGAGTTCTTGTAAGGGCAGGCGGTCATGTTGTGCTCATTCTCCTCATCTGGTGTCAGCAAAAGGGTCTCATGTTACAGCCTGGTGCCAAGCTATTTTAGGAAGCAAGATTCCCCTTTTATGCAATTATTTTTCATGTGAGTTTATGTGCTGTGCTCATTTGCACTTCTCTTTTTTCTGTTTTGGACTGTTCTATCTCTTGCCTTCAGGTAGGTTGTGTGATATAGAGATCAACAGCTTGTGACAGCAAGATGCTGTCTGAGTAGGGAAAACGTGACCAAGAATGGGTCAAGAAATAGCAAAAGTGACCTGGAATACTTTGTTCAGCTCTGGGATCCTCATTATAAGAAGGACATGGAGCAGCTGAAGTGAGTCCAGAGACCATGAAGATGATCTGAGGGCTGGAGCACCTCTACTATGGAGACAGGCTGAGATAGCTGAGGTTCTTCAGCCTAAGGGGGTTACAAGAGAGCTGGAGAGGGACACAAGGGCATGGAGTGACAGGACAAGGGATAGTGGCTTCAAACTGACAGAAGGCAGGTTTAGACAAGATATTAGGAAGAAAAGAATTACTGTGAGGGTGAGTACAGAAGATTTGAATACATCTATTTGGTAGTGCAAAAAGATGTAAGCCAGGCTGAGATCAGCCCAAACTCCTCTGCTTTCCCATAGTGTTCAAAGCCCGGTTGGAGGGGCTTGAAGCAACCTCATTAGGCGGAAGGTGTCCCTGCCCATGACAGGAGTATGGAATGAGATGGTCTTTAAGGTCCCTTCCAACCCAATCTGTTCTAGGATTCTGTGGAATGATGATGTTTTCTCTTTGAGGACCATTATTAGGAGCTTTTCGTCAAAGTCCAGTAGGAAAGAGTAAAATCAGGACTGGGTTCCTTAATACACGTTTTCAACTACAAGTATTTTTTGGGCTGCCTATCAGATGCTCATGCCCATGCAGATACAAACACACAGAGTTGCAGAGCCACCCAGGTTGCCTGTCTCTGAAAAGAAGATGGAAACAAAACCAAATAGAAATACTGCCATGTTAGACTTGTGCAATTTATGCTTTAGGCTTTGGGTTTGTTACTCCAAAAGCCACCTCGGGGTTGGTATTTTGCTCCACTTTCCAACAAGCTGGTAGTACAAGACTGCTAAAGGCAAGAGAGCTGTAAAGGTGGGTATGTGGATGGGGAAAGGTGAGTGGCTGAGGACAAGTGGAAAAGGCATCAGTTTGTGCAGGTCTGTTTCTTTCAGTTTTGAATCCTGGTGTTTCAAAATAGTCTCGTGGTTTGGAAACAGGAGGATTTTGACATTCAGTGTTTGGTGTTGGCAACACTGGATAAAGGAGATAAAGGGGTCTGTGACAGAGCACATGAGCTACTTGTGAGCTATTTTGTAACAACTGTCAGTGAACCTGTCTTTGTGTGTTTAAAGTGTATTTCCTGACATTTACTGGCAATTTTAAAGGGATTTACTCCTTGCTATTTCATAATCCCTGATTCAGAGCAAATTTGCAGATTTTGAAGATCACAAGAGACCATTAATGCCACAATCTGAGTCTGGATAGCTCAAACCACCTAACTTCATCCTCTCATGTACTGAGGCCAGTACTTTATGTTCAGCTACAGCATGTCTTCTACAAAGGCATTATATGAGGGTAGAAAGATCAACCACTAACCCAATACCCCAAAAATTTGTTCCAAGATCTGCTCATTATCACCATTTAAAATAAAATGGGTAATGTACTTTTCATTTTTCTTAGTCTGCTAATGTACTTTTCATTTTTCTTAGTCTGCTTTTGGCTAGAAGAATAGTTTATGCCCAAACATTCCTATAAAAGCAAGTAACTCTGCATCCCTTTCAAAATAAAGGAAAAGATAGGCTAGATGTATATATCACAGGGAATCTGCATGGCTTTACAGAGAAAGCAACAACCTTCCAGTGGTTTGATGCTGCGGTCTGCAAGGCGATACATGTGCATTTGTAAAGTCGTTTGAGCTGTGTTAAGGGCAACATAAGAACTTGAGCATAATTTATTTTAGTGGTTTTTCCTTCTTTACAGGCATTTCTTCAGCCTTTGGAAATCCAGTGTCACAAGCAAAATTAAACTGGCACAGGAAAGTGAAGTGGAAAGGGAGGCTTGTGCACTTAGGGAATCAAAAAAGGCTTTTAACTGGAAATGTGTGTGACAAATGGGAGTGGGCCTGGCTTGACCCCTTCTAGCTATTAAAAGGCTGTGTTGCAAGATAATTTGGGAAAAAAAATTGTAGCTAGAGAGAGGATGTGAACCAAATGGTTCATGCTGAGTCAGTAATTTGAGTGCTGTAGTTTTGTAATGTGTTACTAACCCAAACCATGGATCCTACCACTCCTGAGTTTTTGGGCCTGGCTCTTATCACAGCAGCAAACAGCCTCTGTGAAAGGATTCAGAATACAAATGGGGGAGAAAATCCTTTTCAGAGCTATAAAACCCTCTTGTGTTGTAAGGAGCTCGACCGTTTTTGGCAAGACTTTCAAAGAAAACAGTGTCAAGATCTTCTCAATGAATAGTAACATTAATATATTAGGTGTGTAGTCTGTAAATCCATACTTCAGTGGAGTGCTAGATAAGATAAATGGAAGCAAAGAGCAGGCTTTGAAGGCTGATGGTGAGATTTTTGTGTGTGTACTATGCCCCTTGAAGGCTCAGTGCAGAACTCAGGGCCCACGAGGACGCTGAGGTCCTGCCATCCCCTCCTGCTCCTTGTCACCATGTGGCATAACCTTGCTCGGGCATTGTGGAGTTATCCTTGAAAAACCTCTTTTCACCTTGTTTTGTTGTGAGTGGTTCCTTTGCTGGTTTGGTGCAGATGGAGAAAAGCTTCTTCATGGCAGAATTGGGCTGTGCATCCCTTTACACCCCCCTGGGACTGCATGACCCAGAGGGATCTTGGCACAGATGGATGGCCAGAGTTACACTGAACCCACTTTGTGTGCTGGAGCAAATATTTGGTGAGGGTCCAGCTTGGCCCTTGCAAACACATTTAAATACTTGAGGCTCACTGACAATGAATTATCAAGGTAGAGTCTTGACAACAGATAAGCCCAGGGATTTGTGCATTGTATACAAATACCTGGGCTGGCCCTCACAGCTCACATGAGGCAGCAGCAGGAGGGATGCTGGAGCTCTTCCCTGGTGCATCTCCATTTACATGTTGTATAGTTCTGCAGGACAGGATGGATAGAGGGACCCCCACACATGGGGCCATGTGCTTTGCTTTTTAATTGTGCTGCTTCATCTCTTAATGAGCTCCATTTGTGTTCCATACATATTTTACTTTAAAATGTTTTTCAAAAGCCTCTTCCTGCTTCCCTGGTTACTTACCCAAGCCTTTCCAGTACCAGCCCATCAGAGCAGCATTTTGACTCATACTGGGAAGGCACATGCTTTGCATCACCTTTCCTGCTGCCTCATGGTCCTGGTGGCCACCATGTACCTGGCCCACCAGTGCCTGTGTTCATCATCAGGGGCTTCACGCTTTGAAGGCAATGCCAAAAGCTATGGGGTGGCCTATAAAATGGCTTGGTCTAGACATGGAAAAAAGATATTAATTTTTCTTTCACTTTTCATTTGGATGCTGAGCATTTTCAACAAGGTTATTGAGATAGTTTGTGACCAGGAATCAATCCAAGCTGGAAAAATATCAGTGTACCTGTTTACATTATAAACCACAAATGTTTGCATCCTGCAACAAACATCTGGGAAGTGTCCACACCAGACATTACAAACGTGTTAACTACTCTGAGTTAACCGGTAATCAGTTCGGGTCTAAAAACCCGAGTGTGGACCTTTCCTCTGAGACTGCTGTTTATAACGGCGCTTTCATTTAGATCCTGACCTAGAAGTGTAATTAAACCATGGCACATTCTTGACTTTCAAACAAACTTCTGGGAACTTGCCAGCACAGAGCTCAGACCCAGATTTTACCAGGTTGGAAACCAGGGTGATGTACCACCTCTTTCATTAACTGTTGTTGACGGTGAAAATGCCTGCCTGGTAGAAATTGGGAATTCTACAGACAGGCCTTTAAGGCTATGCTAATAAACACATGAAAGGATTTGAGGGAACTATATGAAAATATTGGTCTATTGAAATCCTTTTTTTTCATGCCACCAGTTGGGGGGAAGGTGTATTATTCAGGGCTGGAATTTTTAACGATTAACATGCATCGTTTGTAATTAAAATGCTGCTTTTTGATTTTTGCCGTCCAAGTTTGCTCTAGTTTCTCCATCAATACTGGACTGTATCGCCAAGCACTGGGAAAGCATCCATCCATAGCCTTACCTGCTGGGGTGCTTCGATGGAGCTGTAGGGTTTGGTTTTCCCAAGCCAATGCTGAGGAAAGACAGTAGATGGTGCTGTTATTCTCTTTTTTGAGGGCAGGGACGGGAGACTAAAGACAGGACAACTAGAGCTGTGCACGAGGTGTTATGAGACCCAGGTGTCCCCAAATCATAAATCAGGCTCCTTCGAATCATGGGATTTGGCCTTCAGAAAATCTTCAGATTAAATGAAACTACGTCCTTTTCTACAATTTCTGTGTTTTGATCTTTCAGATTTCGAGATCATGTTTTCAAGATTTTGTTGTAATCAGGTAATTTCAAATTTATCTCTTTTTTTCCACTTTGTAATAATGTGAAGTGGAATCTTTTAATCATATCAGGAACCAGCAAGATTTAGGGGAACTAAACTAAATTAAGGAGAAACACCGGGATTGTGAAACTTGGCAGGAGTATAGGTGCTGGTTTCAAAACAGACTGGACTTCAAGGTTGTTGGCAAATTGAATGTGGCTGACCCTGAGTGATTTGGGATGCCAAGAATGGGTCCATGACCACAAAGTATCCTACCCCACGGGTCACTGTGGCATGTGCTGGAGGGATGACCTTCCCGGCCCACATCAATCCTCCAGGCCCAATTTCCTCAACAATACCAAACGCTGCATCAGGATGACCTTTACCAGCTATGTTTTTTGATGATCTGAAGATTTATTAGTCTTGATTCTTCCCAGTGGCATTGGGGAGGGCAGAACTGGGCCTCTTTTGGATTTCACTTTTATCTGCAATGACAGGTCTAAGTCCAGCCTTAGTAAACATTTAACGGGGCAGCAATGATTGCGCAGGATGGACAACCTGGCGCCAGTGAAGGTGTCTAGCGTGTGGAAGCAGGCAGGGAATGTGGCAGGTCTCCTGCCCTTAACCTCCTCCTACCTTGGAGTGGGCTTGGCAATGCCCCCAGCTCCCTCCTGCCTCTTTCAGACCCTCTCAGGCTGTTTTCTCCAGCAGCAGCTGATGATGCTAAAAATAGTCTTGAACAGGGTAGTGGTAGTTCAGCTTTGGACTTTCCAGAAGTTTACTGGTATTTTGGCCTCATGACTCCAGTTTAGGCCACCTGATGTACAGCACGTAACTTTGCTCTGATTTCCCCCTTTGGTGGGGAACAATCTCAGATAAGGGATAACAATCAGCAGACTGGACATAGCTCACTTTCTTATTTTAGGATTGCTGTAGACATAGTCATTAACAGGTTCAAAAAATACAATAGGCAGGGCCTGGTCCTCCCCCGCTGCATGTCCCCTATCCAGAAGAGCTGCTGCCAAATCCTCCCTGTGACAGAAGAGCAAAGTGGGTTCCCATGTAAAACCTTGCTGTAGGTCTGAGGGGGAAGTGACGGCTTAGCAATGAGCCATGAGTGCATCAAAATGAGCATCCAGTCATGCACACTTTAGACATCAAACTGCTCTGCAACATCGTTTGTGTTTGCAGCACATCAGGGAGAGGCAGGAGAGATTCAACCCAGAGAAGAGAAGAGTCTGGGGAGACTTAGAGCCCCATCCAGTACCTCCAAGAGGGCTGGAGAGGGACTTTTGACAAGGGCATGGTGCGATGGGGCAAGGGGGAATGTCTTTAAACTGAGAGAGGGCAGGTTTAGATTAGATATGTGGAAGTAATTCTTCCCTGTGAGGGTGCTGAGACACTGGCACAGGTTGTCCAGTGAAGTTGTGACTGCCTCATTCTTGGAAGTGTTCAAGGCCAGGTCAGATGAGGCTTGGAGCAACTTGAGGGAGGCATCCCTACCCATGACAGGGGTTGGAACAAGATTATCTTTAAGGTCCCTTCCAATCCAAATCGTTCTAGGATTCTGTGATCATCTACACTTGCAAGCAGAGTAGTCCAGAGCACTGGGGCCACATCCTGCCTGGCCAAGGACCAGCCCCAGGAGCACAGGGTCCATGCTGGCCAACAGCAGTGCTGCTAGCCAGGCTGTCACTGTGCCCCAGAGCTAATGCCTAACTAATGAAACATGTTGTAGGGACTAATTAAAGTTGTGCTGGGCCAAGAGGAGTGGGATGGGGTAAGCAAGAGTGTAAGGGAAGGCTACAGATTCACTTCCCACTCCAACAAATAGTTATTTTATATTAAATAATGTGTGGCATAAAGTACTTCCCTGAACCTCAGTGCAGAAACTGGTGCCTCCTCCCTTCCCTTCCCTCTGAAACCCACCCTGTGTACCGAGTGGAACCACGAGTTCTCAACGGGTTCCCCTTGCCCCGAACCAGACCTAACACGCTCTTTTTTGGACAACAAAGAAAAAACAGTAAAATCGGGAACATACTTCCCATGCCTTTTAGTTTTGGTTGGTTTGGGGTTTTTTTGCACATACCCTTTGGCCCAGTTTGTAATGACTGGTCATGATGTACAAGGAAGTGCTTCTCTCAATTTTTAAGTTACTAACATGCAATGAGCAGGTTTCAACATAGTTGTGACCCCCTGATACAAAGGTACAGGGCCCAGCAAAAAGTTTTTGCTCCTTTTCCCATTCCAGGAATCACGAGCTGATTCTTTTAAAATTACAAGATTTAATGAATAAAACACAATTTCTCTTTTAATATTCTTGGGTTCTGAAATATCCCTGTTAATGTTTAAATGTGGGCAAGAAAAAGTGTTACAGCAACATTTTATCTTCCCAGAGATTATATCAGCACTGCATTCCTTGTTCATCAGAGGTCTGGTCCAGCTGGAGTGGGACAGTGGGGAAAATATATTGAGATCAGTCAATCTCCAAAAATGCAGAGCAAAATTCACTAGTAACAAACTCAATTCATTCAATTAATTTATACAAAGAAAAACCTCAATCCATTATGGGAATTTCAAGTCTGACTGAGAAGTAAAGCTGAGGCCTAGCGAGAGAACTGTTGCATGGTGTATTCAATAATTCCATTTATGAAGAAATAATTAATTATTACCAATGAAGCTCTTGCATATTATTGACAAAGAAGCTGCTTTTTGGTGCTGCTGACTTACCCATTGTCAAGTGTGAACTGGACAATTGTAGTGCCTGCTGCTCCCTTAAGAAACTGTCCAAGATTCAGACTTGTGTGCCCTGGCTTGCATCAATTAACAGTACAATCTTTTTTGTTATGAAAATGCAAACATTAGTAGCCTGAGGGATCTTGTAAATGCAAATAAAAAGCTATAATTTCAATTTCCCTGTGAGTACAAGAAAGCCTCTTTTTTTTTTGTTTTATTTGCTGTTACAATGATAAGTCTCAATTTTTGTTTATTTTTTCTTGTTTTAAACACAAAATTGAACTTAACCCGGGGAATCAGCAGATTTGGTGATGTGGGGAGGCTAGAGCCAGCTGCTGAAACCCATGGGGTCCTCTTGGCAGGACCAGGCTCTGAAGGGTGTGGGGAAAGGTGGATGCTTGGCTAAACAGCAGAGGCAAGCTGGGCTGAGCAGTGTGCCCACAGCTGGTGCGGGGCTGCCCCCCACTGCTAAAGGAGAATTCTCATGTGAAGATTCTTTCCACTCACTTCAGGAATCTGAAGAGCCTAAATTAGGCACCTGCACCTCTGCTGTGGTCAGGCAAGAGACAGACATTGAGATGTGTCCTCCAGGAGCAGCTTGGTCCCCTGGGCATGTAACCATTTTGGGCCACAACTGATGCTTTTGTGCTCAGTGCCATGGAGTGATAGCAGGCAAAAGAGACTCATCTCCTCAAAAGTAAAATGGGAGGTGTCATCTGAGCGTGTGTCACTGAGGCGTAATGAAAGAATTGGAGGAACATCCAACATCTGTCTACCCCTTTCTTTTTACACTGCATATTTAAAATACGAAAACAGCCACTTCACTTTCTTCCTCCCAGGCTGGCCCCAGTATGCCCAGGTATGTGTCTAAACAGATTCCTGGAAAACCTGCCCTTGCTGAGGCACAATGTCTAGCACTAGGGTTACAGTCCACAGCTCTGTGAAAAGCAGCAGGGAAGCATGGCCTTGCTGAGGGGTCCTGTGTGCCCTCTCTTCTCTACCTCTGCAGACAGGGAAACACCAGGGTGAGGCAGGATATGTGCCTTAGCACAGGATTTGGCCTGACAGTGGTTTACCAGCACACAGATAAAAGCCTGAGGTCAAATTTAAGACCAAAAAATAAGAAGAAAAGTGGTTAGGTACTGTCCTGAGCAGTTCACTTGTGTAGCACCACTCTTCCCACTGCTTGCACCCCCAGCAAGCATTGCCATCCTGCCAGCTGGGGCTCCTGGGAAATCTTTTGTTTACCTCCTTGGTGATTTTTAATTAGACCAAAGGAGCGATTAACCAACATAATAGTCCCTCACCCAGCTCCCAACTCTCTTGTTACAGACATTAGATGAAGGTGGTGTTGCTGGTGCAGGAGGGCAGAGCTGCCATGGTTCAGTGAGGGTACCTGGCAGGGTGGCACAGCCAAACCTGTCCTTCAGCCCTGAGCCCAGGGTCGCTCTGGTGGGGCCTGCCAGGGTCTGTGGGTTCCACACATATCATGTCCCATTCAAAAGGCCCTGTTTCAGCACAAGGAAGAAAAAAAACCCAGGAGAAAAATGTTAAAAGCTACTTGTTACTAGTTTTCTGCCCTTCACATTGTTCCCACCTTTCCGGAGTCCTCCAGCCTTGGATGGGTTTTCCTTCTCCCCTGCACTCCTGTATGAACGCTAGAGGC
>NW_008675229.1:27803-28010 GCF_000695815.1 Acanthisitta chloris
ACGCTAGAGGCTCTCTGCTGGTCTTCGGGAAAACTTTAGTTCCTGACTCTTTTTTTTTTTTTTTAACTTCCCTCAGGAAAAAAATGTGGAGTTAATTATCTATGTAAAATGTCAGATGCAAAAGGGGGCCGTGCTTACTTGGATATCCCATCCGAGGCGAAGTGACTGATTTTTTTTTCCCCTCTTCTTCTTTTTTTTTTTTTTTTT
>NW_008675230.1:0-20994 GCF_000695815.1 Acanthisitta chloris
GGCTAACAAACACCTCCCCGTGCCGCAGCACAGCGCAACTGTACCGGAACGACGTGTTCTTCTCCTTCTGCTTGGGCAGGACCATCTGCGGCGCCGCCTGCCCCGCGGCGAAGGCAAAGGTGCTGAAGATGGACTGAGGGTAACGGAACTTCATCAGCTGCTTCTTGAATATTTCCACCGCCTCGGGACTCACTTCCTCGTCGAAGGCGACTTTGATCAGCTGCGTGACAAAGGCACGGCACGTCAGACCCCGCGAGAGAATCACACGGGGACAAACTCAGAGATTCTAAAATGGATCAGCAAAGTCCTGCACTTACACAGGACTGTGCCCATCAAAAATGCAAATATATGTACATGCATTTATTTTGAGGGATATTTCCCATTTTACTAATTTTTTATGTGCCTTAAAAATATAAGTCCTCATACTAAGGTAATTTCAACAAGAAGCATCTGGAATTCTCATAATATTGCAGCCAGACTATTTTGGTCAATCCAAGCAGCAGTGCTGGCACTAGGATGTCTGCAGCAGTTCAAGCACTTGCCCCATGGGACAGCTCAGCTGGGACAGCTCTGCCAGCTCTGCCCCTGCGCTGCAAACTGAGGCTGGCAATGCTCTCCAGGCTCTCACCACGCCAACAATTCCAGCATTCGTGTGTCACAACCATTGCACTTCCATGGCTTAGACGTTCCAATTCTTGCCTCACCTTGCAAAGTACAGAAAACTGATAATAACAAAAACGTAACTGAAATCTGTTCCTTAAAAAGGAACTAACCTTGTGCTATTCAACACCGATCCATCCACGTCACTAAAAATGCCTTTTTTTTTTTCTGAAAGGTTTTGGGTAAAAAACAATCCCATCCAATTATCCTCAGCCAAAAGGAAGACAGTCAACAATTCAGGGGAAAAAAAAAAAAGAGACAGAAAATACGGAATCCATAAAAAGGCCCAAAAGAACTTTAAGAATGTGGAAAAAACAAACAAATATCCTAGAGCTTTTTTTCTGAGCGCATACCTAGAGGCCTTTAGAGCGTCCTGCTCGCCATTCAGAAGGTGGATTGCATCCTTGCTTTTCTCCTTTCATTTGTTTTCTAAATACTTTCCAAATGACTAATGACTCTGTTGTTCTAGGACCTCCTTGGAAGGAGCTCTTCAGCCTTTGGAGGTTGCACTGACCTGAAGACATTGAGTAGCCTAACTGCACACGAACCACCTGAGGGTCATAACCCCAGACAGAGAGCAGAGACTGTTTCCTACGGTACTGAACTCTGCCTTTACACCGAACAGAGAGCAAACTGTTTGCTGATTGTTTTTGTTCTCATACCCTAATACAAAACTATGCTAAACAAAAGCAAAGATGATGTTTGACCTGACTCCAGCACTACAAACACTGAGCTGTGTCTGTATTTATCACATCGCTGAAGCCTGATAACTGCTCTGGTAAAAAGATCTCTGGAAAACAAAAGTCCTCACGAAGTCCTCTCGAAAGGCCACAAGAACAACCTTTTTTGCTTCTCTTATTCACTTGTGTTCCTAATCTTATGCTTTTGAATAGAATACTGAAGGATGATCAGCTAAATACCCTTCAAAACTTCTGCCATGGATTTTTACAGAAAGCTGGTAAAGTGACAAGTCTTGGGAAGAAAGCAACACTTAGAGCTTTTCCATATCCATTCCAGGCAGCTGGAGGAGGGAGAAAGCGTTTCCACTGGTCTGCCGAGGCCTCTACTTACAGGAAAAGATTTTGGACCCACAACTGCTCTTCACTGGATCCAAAACAGGCAGGTGAGCAAAGCAGTGAAAGAAATCCAACACAAAAATGGCAACGCTCTGCAATCTCACCCGGGCCAGGAAACCAGTGCTGCTGGAGGACCCACAGGGCCAACAGAACTCTCCACACACACCAGCACAAAGTGCTGCTCACACGCATTGTGAGCTGTGCAGTCACAAACTTCTGCCAGACTTCCTTTTACCTGAAAGGTAGCTGAGCTGATCTGCAGTCCTTCCTGCATGCTCTGCTGCAGCTGGTTCTGTACACTGATCTTCTTCTCCTTCGTCACCGACGCGATGGGGAAACTCCGGATCACTGTCTGCTCTCCCACTGAGGACCAGGACACACACTCGTTAGAGCCCAGAGCCACATCTGCTTCCTCACGTTGTAATTTGGATAGGAATGAGTAAGTAGAAAGCAATATGAATACCATGGTACCGAATTAATTTCAGGCAAAATACCTGAGGAGTTGGTAAATTCCTAAAGCATTATTTGTAATCTGAATTTCTGCTTAATTTCTGTTGGGATGATCAGAAAAATGTTCTCCTTCCTTCAGAGTCTCTACATGATGGAAATGCACACCCAAAATCTAGGCTGGTAGGGGGCAAAGGAACAATTTCAAGCTAATTCAAATTTCATATTGCATTACACAACTTAAAACCAACAAATGATACACACTGATACCTTCACACAGGACCATGAACTTTCCACAATAAATTCATACTTGTGAATGACAATCTGCTCAGAAGTATCAGATGTCAAAACATGAACATTTAGCATTCAGAAGAGCTATTTCCATTACACATTTAAAAATACTGATTTTATAAGCTATAGTTTTAAGGATTAAAACTAACACATGAACATTTTGCCCTTAAGTTGCTTCCAGCGGCTGAGAACAGCTCCCTGTTTAATGAAAAACGAGGAGCAGTGGAAGCTGCAGACCCCACACAGTATCTCTGTCCTCCCTCAGTGGTGAAGAAGCTTACAAACATTGCTCTGCAAAGCAGCAATATTAGACCAGCTTTACAGCTGGAACTGACACAAAGATTCTAAGCATGTTGTCCACTCTAAAGTCTATGGAAATTACTAAGGTATGGTCAGGAATGTTCTTATTTTCTGTCTCCAACGGTAGGTAGTCCATGGAAGTCCATAATGCCACTTGACAGTCTACTGAAGTTTCCTTTAAGACAAGTACTTATTGTGATTTTATACCCAGGAATAAGCACATCTTTAGCAGCTGAAGAAATAAGCTGCAGTTAAGAGCAAAATCAAAAGCAATCTCTGCCAGATCTAGGGATCAAAAGGTCTATTCAGAGACTATTCTCATCTGACACACAGGGAGCACTACCCTGTGAGGAGCCATCACAAACTCCCACCCTGCGAGGAACCACAACTGCCACTGGATTTCTTACCCAGCTGGTCGTGGGGAGTGCCTTTAAAGATGATCCTGTACGTGGTGAGGAACAAAGCTCCTTCAGCAGGGAGGATGTGAGGACCCCCGAGCAGGCCCCCTGTAGCCTCCTCTCTGCCATCAGGATCCAGCAGCACACGGAGACCTTCGCAAACAAACTCCTCTCCTGGCAGCAAAGTTGGCCGCAGAATTTTGGGCTGATGCAAATAAATGCAAGTGTAAGTATAACGGCAAATATCAGAGTTATACCTCAGTCTACTTATCATATTTGGCGTTAAAAACTTCAAAACAGAACTCTTAGGAGATTGAGCCCAAAGAAGGGAGATGGAGTTTGGACTCAGCTCAGAGAAACAGGCCTCAAAAAGCAGTGGCATGCAATAGCTTGTTTATGATCAGAAGTTTGGCTCTACTGGTTTCATTAGTTCATATTTCATGAGACCAAGCCAAGCACTTTATTTATCACTGGTGGAAACTTTCACCTTTGTTTTGATGGTTCCTCCTAGTATTCTGAGAGGAAAAGAAGATTGCTGAACTGCAGGACTGCAGTATTGCAAGGGACCCAAGGTGTGTCCCAGCACTTGCCTTCTGGATGGGCGGCAGGCGCCGGCTCTCGCGGTGCACGGCCTCCAGCGTCTCCACGTGCATCGCCACGATGCCTGCAAAGCACCACACATCAGGCTCACATCACACAGCAGCAAAACCCGGACACTCTGAAATTCTCAGATTTACACATCAGGGGAGTCATTATCTGAAATCCAGTCTGGGAAAGAAATCAAACCTTCTAACTTAACTGGAAGCAACCGAAATGAAAAAGTGCATTTGTCTCACCAGGAACAAAAGAAAGAAATGAATAAAGAGAGACTACAAACCATCTATTTGTCACAAGTCCTACCTGGTATCATGCAGTGCAGGCCCTTGATGTGATCCTGTGTAACACCACTCTCTGTGCAAACCTTGTCGATAAATCTGGTGATGAAGCGCACGACTGCGTTCGCAACATCATTGTTCTCGGAGTCCTCAAACCCACTCTCAGTGTCATAGCTCTCTGCAACACTGCCTGCAATACTAGACACACAGAAAAGTAGTATCAGGCGTGAAAAATGCAGCTGGTGATGCACATATGCCAAGGGCACAACTACACTGTGCTTTCACTGCACTAACACAGCAGAACTTCCCCTCCACGAGTCCAGTGGGGATAGGCCCACAAGATCAGAACAGCTCTTTAGCAGAGAGATCTCTGTCTTATCTTTAAAAAGTCAAGTACTTGCGACCCATGCTAACCAAACACTCAGTTATCTAGAGGAAGGTACATTAAATGTATATTTTGGTCACAGAGCAAAGCAATCAAAAGCTAAAAAGACCACATTTTTTGTGCATCAGGTAGAAAAATCCAAGCAAGTCAGCGGGAGATGTACTTTGAACACCTAAAAGTGCCTCCCAGCGTCACACTCTGGGCCAGACTGACAGACAACACACACTGAACTGGTGCACCACCAGCACAGAGCAGTGGAGTCTGGGCAGCAGCAACCAGTCCCTCCTCGGGGGGTTTCATACTGTCAGCCTGTCCTTCACCTGAGGTCTGTGTCCTCATGGTGTGCTGTCACCTCCTCGGGTGGGAATGTGGACAGACAGGTGAGAGTGAAGGCAATAAACACAGGGGGGAAGGCTTGTTATGCAGTGTCCTGGATTTGCAGGATTTGAACACAGCTGCTCTTATACTCCTCCTGCCTCCTCAGTAACTTCACTTTGCTGTGGTGGTTTAGCCTCTTGCTCTTCTGTGCCCTCAGTGCCTTTCCCCCCTGCAGCTGCTGCACAGAAATTGTGACTTTATGGATGCTATACAAATGCTTTCTTGATTTTAGGTTCCTGCACTGTTTTTTGCCAAATTACATAAAAGCTAACAGAGTGGTTTTGGGGCTGCCGTTATCTTTCTCACCGTACCCCACGTTTGTCTTCAACATCCCCATGGCTAGATCTAAAATTCTTCCTGGGACAACAAAAGGTTTATGTTCCTTTAAATGGTGGTAAATTACTCCAGACAAAGTTGTGTTATTTCAGAGGAACCATGTTAGACTTCTGCTCTCCTTAGGTAACGAACATGGAAAGAAGACACTGGAACAGGCCAGTATTTAGGAGCAGTGCCAAGCAGAGGAGTGGCCCACCCTGGTGGAGAGCCCTGCCCTGGGCACCCACCTGTTGGTGACGATGCTGTTGCTGCCGCTCTCCCAGTCGCCGGTCGCCGATGTCCTCAGCAGCTTGTTCTTGCTTGTGTCCAGTGGTACTAGCAGGTAGACCATGAGGTTAGCAAAGTGAATTGCCTGACTGAAAACTGTACTTTCCTCATTCTGGACTAGCTCCTGCTGCGTCTGTTTGTTAAGAGTTGGCCACAGCCGCAGCTGCTCAGCAGCCAAGTCCATGGCTGTCTTGTCCTGCTCTGCACCCACTGAGCTCTTCTCCTGGAAGACACACAGAAATAAATCAAGACACAGCAGAAATAATAAAGCTGCAACTTTAAATAAAGTTCATTAAATCAAAGCTTTATTAAGCTTCTTCAGTTATTTAAACTGCATATTAATTTTTAAAAACAACCCAAGTAACTACACTCAAGAGGGTTTAAGGAGAGCTCTGACTATGGGAACTGAGCTTTGGAAGCAATTTTCTGGAATGCACAAGTAGCACAATGTGGACAGATCTAAAGAACATCATTTCTTCTGAGATCTTTTTTATGCCAGATGATCTTCCATGTTTCCTCAGAGTGGTTGATTACACAGAGCTGCTGCCCTTAGCTTCTGCCTCAGCTCACGTGAGAACAGGCATGAACCAGGCTGAGCTGTAACCTGAAGCTCCTGGCTCGTAGCAGGAGATACTTCCCAAATTCCTAGGATCTTCAGGTGAGGGAAGCTTTCAGAGAAAAAGTTTGCAGATTCACCAAAGCCTTCATGTTTTCGTACGTTGGAGTCCAATTCCAGCATTAGCCTGAAGCAAACCCCAAACAGGAGTGAGGGAATCTGGCAGCTGATGCTGAGGACCCAGAGCCTGATGCTAAATTCCCAAGGGACTTCTTCCATACTGAGCTGAGCTGATTTTCCATATCAACACGTGAGGATTAGTGATGCTTCCCCGTAAGTTCTACTGCTCTTTCCAGTGTCAGAGTGGAGGGAGTTCCTCAAACACACCCCACACTCCTCTCTGCCCCTGATTCCTGACGTGCCCTTTCAGTTCTGCATTCTGACCACGTTTCTGGGAGTATCTAAGCCTATTTTACTTCCTCTCTTCACAGCACTCCAAGACTTTGGGTCGCATACGCTTTTCAGTCACGTAGTTGATAAGGATATTTTCACAAAAAAAGAGAGATTACATATTTTCAATGGGTATCATCTAACTCTACACGCTGCAAGGTATCCCTTTATACTTCCCTTTTTGCATGAGGTATGTACTTCACCCCTGCTGAGACAGACAATTTGTGTTCTGGAGGACCTGCCCAATTTTAGTCAAGCAGACAGAGTGCACTGAACAGAAACCACACCAGGCCCTGGTAACAATGCAGCCCTGGCACTAGAACTGCTGCCAGCCTAGGCTGCTCAGCTAGTTTGTTTGTGACACTGCTGCACAATGAGCTGCTACTCTCAGGGACAACATACACCTTACAGGGTGGAGAATGACACAAAGCGTGGTTGGTTGAAAAATCAAAAGTGCAACACCAAATTAGAATGCTTTTCAGCTAAACGTACATGTTTATTATTTTTCAAATTATCCTATGCTACGAAATATGGGGAAAATGAAAGAAAACTACCTAAAACTGGAGAGATCATAACTTAGCCCTCTCTAACATAGGAGACAATTAAAATGTGATTAAAAACACTGCCCTAACATTCACTTGAATGTGTTTCCCCACCTTCAGTTTGAGCTGCGCTGCGTGGCCGTCCTCTCTCGCCGTAAGGTAGAGCGAGCGAACCTGATTCTGCACACTGCTGTAAAAGGTTGTTTCCCAGAACTGCTGGTTAGTCCAGATAGGGTGATCCTGTACACAGGTGTAAGCAAACTGACTCACTCCAGGTGCTAATTTCTGAAAGCAAAAAATATGCAGAGTTGACAAATTAGTGCTGGTATTTCGCTTCTCTTAAAGGCTATGACTTGGGCACTGAAATACATATCAAACTGGTTGAACAGAGTGAAATATGCAACATATACAAACTCTTACTGCAATAATCTCCAGTTTTGTGCCACTCAAGACACTAACACACAGGCAGCTCGAATACAAGTCTAATGCTAGCGCAAGGCACAGCTTTCTGACTCACAGTAGAAAAATGAGAATTGAGACAAGAATGGTGTGATGACAGCACAGAACACAGTTGTGATACGAAACATTGCCAACAAAACAGTCCTTGTAATAACCCAGTCCTAAAACACAGAAATCAGTACTCAAACAGAAGAAAATTATTTCTCGTTTTACTTAAAAGTCAGCACCACAGTAATGAAATGTAAAATTAATCTAAGTGGCAACTGAGTCCTTCCAATAAAGACCATTTGTTGCAATAACAGCAGATTAGATAAATTGTCATCCTCCTTGCTGTCCAACCCTGGAGACTCCCAAACTGGGCATGTTCTCTGCAGTCCCAAGGGTCTGGATGGCTGTGAGGTCTCAGACAAACCCAGAACTGCTGCAGAATTAGTCATGATGAACAAACCATTTTTTGCAAGCAGATCTATTTATTTAGGTTGCATTAGTCTCCCAGTGAGGTGTTTAATATTCTTGATAACCACATACAATGAAAGGAAATTAAATCCAATGACTTGAATCATGAAGAACAAAAACTTTATCATACATTCTTATTTCTTGAAACAAAAAAGGCCACAAAAGCTCTGTGCTGTACACTGCACATGGCAGAGAAGCAGGTAATGCAAATATCCACTTGTGACTGTTTCTGCAGCAGAACTGAAGCATAAAGTGCATTACTGGGTGCCTCATTTAATGACTCACTCACAATACTACCCATACCTGAAATGAACATATATCTAGAACAGGAATTTTACTTCAGTGATTAGGGTATAAAACCACTTTCCTGGTCAGCATCAATACTCCTTGATTTACTATTTCCAGCTGTACACACCAGCCAGTGCATCAAATCCTTCCTCAGCAGGTACTCGGCTGTTCAGATGGAAGGCTAGGAAATGACAACTGAAAATTTTCGGCTGGTTTACAGATTTCTGGTTTTGCAATTCTTCAAACTGTTTTCCACACTCTGCTCTTCCAAGTACATCCTGAACTAAAAGCCACGTGCCATGTATTTGTTCCCTATCAAGGACAAGGTCCTTGTCTGAGGAAGTGCTGTGTGACATGCTAATAAAATTCACCCAGCCAAAACGCCACCCAACAGGGAGCAATACAACTTGTACTAAATCCCACAGAATTTCACCCAAATGTCTTGGTTAGCTGTTGAGAAATCTAAATGTGCAGAAGATTCAAACTGCATTGAATGTGACTTTGTTTACTCACTGCAGACAGAAAGAGAAGAGAGCTGGTTTGTGTAACAGATGCCCAAGTTCCAGTGTCAAAGGAAAAGGTCTGTTCAAGCTGCAGTTGGTACAGTTAACTCATGTCACTTTGTGTAGTAAATGACACACTAATGAGTGACTTGACTATCAACCTCATCAGTTGCCGTTGCCGCCTCCGCCCGAAGCAGGGAACTGCGCAACTCGGCGACGAGGGGCGACCTCTGCCACGAACACCAAGGACAGTGTCTGCTCCTGACCCTGTGTCCACAACACAAGTGCTACAGAAATAGAAATGGAATCGATTCTTGTGACGTGGGGACAAACATGGCAGGAAAGCTGAGGGACTTTGAGGTGCTCTTCCTGTGCTGGTAATTCCAAACCATCAACAGCCATGTAAAACATAACAATTCTTAATCAACAGAGAGTTATGTTCACCTGTAACGACATCAATCAACACTGGCAATAATTTAAACAACAGAGAGTTACGTTCACCTATAACGACATCAATCAACACTGGCAATAACCCCTAGACAAATTTCTAAAAGGATGAAAGAAAAGGCACCAAAAAGCTAAGCTACCATAAGCATTATCTATTGCCTTTCTTGCCATCAGCATGTGTGGAAAGAAATGGCAAACCCTATCAGGCCAGAGCACGAAATCCAAAACTTGTAGTTCCTGACTCTGCCAGTTATTTGGGGCAAACTTGCTTTGGAGTCTCAGCTGGCTTCAGGCAGTGTGTTTGTACATGAGCAGTAGGAACAGTCTCAGGAAGCACTGTTGTTCCTTTGCAGCCTAAATCCATGCACTAAAAATAGTCTGGTACAAATCTAAGCATTCCATGAAGCTTTCGGTGCCGATACTCTCTACCCTGGGAGTGCTTAGTCAGCCCATCTGACTAGAATGGAAACTAATCTGACACATCAAAAGGCCTCGGTGTTTGCTGCTGTGCTCAGAAGGATTCGCTCAGAATGTCTCCAACAGAGTGAAACAGTAGTTCAGTGCTTTACAGCAAGCAATGCTACCTACCTGGCTTTGCACAGGACAGCACAACTCTGCTGATGCTTACACTCTGCCTCTCTGTCCCAAAAATGCACTTCTGCCAGACAGAATGAATGTGGGAGCCAGCAAAAGGATTTCCTATTATAAGGGAGGATTTGGGGACTGACAGCTTAAAGAAGACCTCAGAAGAAAACAAAAGGAACAGTTCTGACCTGATGAAGTCCTTGTTCCAAAGCTTAAAAGAGCATTGAGGTGTAAATTGTAATAACCAACAGGAAATCAGTTAACTTTTGCAAAGGACACTGAACCCTTTCAGCCTTGGGCTGGAAGAGACCCGAAAGATTCTCTAGTTCCCCCCCCCCTGCCATGGGCAGGGGTATCTCCCACTAGAAAAGGCTGCTCAGACCCTCCCCCACCCTGGCCTTGAGCACTGCCAGGGATGGGGCAGCCACAGCTCCTCTGGGCACTCCTACAATAAACAACCTACAATAAAATTCCTGCTATCTATTGCAAATCTACCCTGGCTCAGCTTCAGGCCATTACATGCACCCTCAAACAGGTGTGAGTGCGCCTGGACGTGTTTTCCAGGCTGGCTGCACACTGCACGGGCAACATCAGCCACAAACCTCAATGCCATCAATGCTCTTCCCATTTGGTCTAAAGAAGAAAATTATACCCACATGTATTGGACACAGAAAGGTGGGGAAAGGTCATAGAGGCAGAAAGTAAGAACTGCAAAGCTTCCATTACTTTTTTCTGGGTTTCTAGTCTTGATTTTTTACTGTGTTAGGGAAAAAAAGGGTGAAAAACCGAATCAAGTTCATCTCCAACCGGAAAATCTCAGCAACAAAAAAGAAAACAATTTGCTACCTCCTCCATTTCAGCAGGTCACCGAACCAGACAGGACCTGAGGTCGATTCGTATTTCACATTAAAAGGAGCAAAGTCATTCACTGCACTGCTCATCTACTACTACTCCACCATCAAAAGCAAAAGGAAGGTCAGTTCATTCTAATTCCATGCCACAGACAGGTGCACTGAACCAGCAGAGGGCAATAGAATTCTAGACTTTTGCAAAAATGGGATGCAATTCTGGATGGAAGTTTATTGACTGCTCACATTTTTTTGGCAGGAGTCACTTAAAGATCTACCTACTCATGGTCCTTAATCCCAGATCGCTGAAGATCATGCACAATTTACTATACCTTATTTGAAGCCATGCAGTGTATCTCAGAGCTCTATAGAGATGGATCAAGAGAGACAGACATATGCTAATGCAAAGTTCCATGTAGCATTAAATAATGCACATCGTAACATACCTTTTTCTCCAAAGAGACAACAAAAAGATCTTAAATGTTCTGTTATACATAGAAGGAAAGGAAAATCATCTAGCATGAAGGACATTCAGATCCCACAATAACGAGAGAAGACATTTGCACAGCAGAACTTTGCAGTTCTAAGGGAGGTTAAGTTCCAAGAAGTGGATAAGAACCAGGCTGATCTTTTCCCTCTATACAGTACGTTAGAGTTTTGGGGTTTAAAACCTGCAATTTCATTATCGAGGTTACCATGGCTCTATTTACCACAGTTTAAATCCACTAGTAAAGCTACAGATTTCACTAATTCTCAGTTGCAATGTTGAATCCATCTGAAGAGGTTTTTGAATTGTGATGCACTTACTTGGAAAACCTTCTCACATGTCACACTGTTCCTGTGGCATCAGGTGGCTCAGCAGTGAGCATGGAATGGCAGGATTGGCTTGGCCCACAAAAATAACCCCCCAGCAGCAAAGACCTATCCAGGTCTGTGCTCAGAAACAAATAAGCTCTGGAAATCTCACAAGTTTATGGGTTTTATTTATATTCAGATAGTGGTTCTTGCAATTACTGATGACCTGACATGTAACTTCAAGCCCAGTTCAACAGAGCACCTATGTAATCTCTCAAAAGGGAATAAAGGAACTATTTTTAAGTTCTGTGTTTCCTTCTCCCAAGGCAGCTTTCGGCCTTCGGGGGTAGAACGCTCTCTGAAGCTCTCCCAATGCACAGCATTCCCCTACCTGAGAAACCATTCATCAACAGTCCTTGAGTGGCCCTCAAGAACAGGATGAGCAACTCAGAAAGATGTAAGGGCAGAATGCAGCATATAAACTGCAAATTAATGAAACTCTAAGAGTAGTAGATCTCATCTTGGCCATAACAGCTATGCACACTACGTATTTCAGAAGGTGAAAGAGAGAGGATGGGCAAAAAGGGAAGCACAATATCATGAAGCATTCTGAAAGTGAGGACAGGAAAACTGAACTTATTTCACTCTAAGTCATTTGGGAGACCAAATGAGGAACAGTCTGACCAGCAGGCAAAGAAAATGACCGTGGAGGTGTTGAAAGCACCAGAGCTGAATACTGCAGGAACAACTCTGCCAAAATAGCATCAGTCACGGCCCGACGGCACGGGAGGAGGAGCAGAGCTGCACACCTCCCCTCAACTCACTGCCAGGAGCTCATGGCACAGGACTGATGTGGCAGTCACAACTCCAGAAAGCCAGGGATGACTCTGGGGAAGTGAAGAGCATCCTAGGAAGAATTTCTACTGTGGGTATTACCATGAAGGATAAAGAGGCAGTAAATGGGTGAAATGCAGGGATATGGATGAAAACAAGAGCAGGGGATACAAACTTCAATTAATGGGCTCGAATCACTGGGATAATAATGTGCAAGGGCAAAGTGCAGACAGGAAAGCACGTATGACACCTCAATTCTTTGGTCACATCCGACTGAAATCACGGACGAGGTCTCTAGGATGGCAACACATTAACCCACCCAAGAGCACAACTGCACCAGCACCTCCTGCCCCTACCACCTGCAAGCACTTCTCTCTCCTGGGACAGAACACTGCTGCTCCAGCCACCACAGGTAATACTGCCACAGCCAAACTGCACACAGTGACAGAAACTGCAAACTGCATTTTCCTGCAGACAATCGAGTTCCATTCTACTGGGCTAAGGATGGCGTGCTCAGGAGGCGAAGCAGAACTCGTGCGCACGGAAGACGCAGGGGACTCTCTTACTTCACTTACATTCCTTCACTTTAAGGTCAGAAGCTTTACCAGCAATTTTAATTAAACCACCAGAAATTCCTTCATGGTGAAAATTCTAAGTGAATCAGTGTTTCTGTAACACTGTAATCCCTCCTAGGAGTAACAGCATAAAGAGCTTGGCTACCAAGTAAGCTGAAATCGTTACAGTTAAACCAAAGCTCCGTATCATTTCTAGAAAATGAGCTCAAGTGAAATCACAAAGAGTTACCAAGGATGTGATCCAATCCTAGTGGAAGTGCAATGGAAAGGTTTCTGCTTATTCCAGGAGAGAGTGGGTCAGTTCCTCAGTTACAAAGCAGGAACTACACAGCTTATCACTACAGCTTATTTTAACTGGGGAGGTTGTCCAAATACCTTTCCCCACAAACCACTAAGAAAGGAACTGCAGACTGCACAGCTCTCTCCTGTGACGCTGTCCTGGGACAGCCAAATGCTTCCACAGAGCAAAGCTCCTCCATAAGCACCTGCCAAGGAACCACATTATCCTCTCTCCAGTCCAGTACAACACTGCTCTTAGGTCATGTCTAGGACAGCCAGAATGAACCTCCTGCTGGGCAGAGTCACCAGCTGTAATGATCAGCACTGTGAATAATGATGACTGTCACGAATCACCAACAGTAGTGATGGCTTCACAGCTCCCCTGCAATGCTGCCCTGCCTGGCTTTCAGTAGTGCTGATGAAGGCTAATATATGTTCTTTTGATACTTATGACTTCACTGAAGTCCTGCAGAAACAGCTTTCTTCTCTCCCATGTGACACCCTTCCATTCGCTGCTCTTCTTTTTGAAAAGTTATGTGAAAAACAGAAACCACAAAGTGTACCATAGCTGATTTCTTCAGCTTCTTCTATACTATCCACTATACGACACAGGTGTGTTCTTACTGGTTTTTAAGCAGGCAACTTAATGTATTTGTCTATTGAAGGGATTAGCATCCTGAGAATGGATAAACAAAAATGAGTTTAGTACTTAAAAAAAAAAAAAAAGTTACTTAATACTATTTCTGTCACAAAAACATTTCCATAGACTAAGATAGTATCAGAACTGGCAGGATAGACATACAAGAAGAAAATTAATGGAAGCAGACAAAACTTTTTGCCAAGACAATAAAGGAAGTCTTTCATGATGGGAGCTTCCTAAACTAAAGCCAGCAAGTCAAGAAAGGAGAATTTTCACGTAGAGGCGATTTCAACCCAAGCACACCAGAGTAGGATAGAAACTTTTAGAAGGAAATACAGCAGCTAGGTGCAGAAAGCTCACACATTACACAGCCTTTCCAGCCTTGCAGGAGGCTAACAGCACACTGATGGTACTTGGCCCAATGATGTGCAGAAACAGATTCAGCAATCAAAACATGTTAAACCTAAGAAAACCACACTAACTTTCCTATTCAACATTAACTGTATCATCCCAAAGCTTTATGAAATTCCCTGGTATTTACACAAACCCTAAAACAAAGACTAATTAATATTGTTATAGAGTAACACAATGTTAGCACCAAATTTCCCACTGGTTTCTGCAGTACAGCTGGACCAATATTCCATTGATTCCAGCTGATCCTAACTGTAAAGTTTGCCTAACAAAGACATAAAAATGGAACCAACTCTGCACCCATCATCACAGATCTCCACACCAGCCTCTCACTGGGTAATTTCAGTCTGATGTTTTACAACAGAGAGCAAGTTTCAATTTCCAATGCTTCTGTGACAGAATTAGCCTTGAATTGGGTCTCTCCTGGAAAAGTGGATGATGGCAAGAGCTAAAATACGACAGACTGTTCAGAACTGCGCCAGGAGTGCCCCTGCCCGTCAGAGAAAGGTCCTGTCCTGGTAACTGGGAGTGCCTCCCACACCATCCAACATCTGCCAGAACTTCTGAGCCTTGGCAACCCATCCCAGCTGAAGAGGACACTCCAACCACTGTCCTCCTCCTACTGTGCCATGCCAAAGAGCTCATGCATTTCACTGTGGAAATCAATTAATTATTTCGATTGGAGTGCAGTTCCACGTTTACCAGTAACTTCAACTGTTTTCACTTAAATCACAATTTTCTACTCACCAAAGAATACTACATTTCTCTTTCATACACAGAGAAATGACCACATACTGAATAAGCATGGGTTGTCTGTAGCAAGAAAACATGGAAAAATTCTTTTATCTTCACATATAAATACATTTTATTTATATTGTTTCAATTTTAAACAAAATTCCAACAGTATTACTAATGGTAAACTAAAACCTCTCTCTATCCCAGAAGCAAAATGTGTTTGTTTTTGTGACATTAACAGTACACACCAAAGTCCACTGTCACTGATGAGTCACATTTTGCTAACAGCTTGTGTCCAATATTTGAAATTTTTAAAAAGCATTGTGACTATTTTTTCTAGAAAAATTCAATTATTGCTCCAGGCCACAAATATGCAACCAGTGCTGACTTCCTGTCCATGAACTGAATCCATCAGCTACGAGTGGGATCCAATCCTGCATCGCGTTCCACGGCGGATCCTGGGGGAGCTCTGAAACCCCACCAGGCACCCAGAGCTCAGAGCATGCTGCAGTCTGAGCTGGACACACGCAGAAACACCCTAGACTAGATCCCACATATGCACAGACACTGAGACAAGACCTGCTGCATTGCACAAACTCTTCCCTTTCTGTAGGTTTGTGCTGCTCTCCCAAGAACATCTGAAAACACCTCAAGGCTAGTGATGATCCAGGTGCTCCAGACTCTCACCAGCATCACCTCCAGGAGTACAAGTTTCTCCCACACTTCAGTTTCTTGGTTTGTCTGCTGAACACAAACAGAACCACCTCCTTCCCATTCTTCACACACCTCAAACACTTGGTGGTCACACTATGTGTGGCCACGCACAGCAAAGTTAGAAAAGAGAACAGGCAATTGTTTCCTTGTGCTCTGCTTTGTCTTAGATAAATAACACAGAGCCACCTAACATTTCACAGACTCACAGTCCTTTCCTAAAGAACTGAGATGTCGTGCAACTTCTCTTAACTACTTGCTTTGAAGCCACAGGAATTACATTAGCAATACAGAGCTGTGACATGAAATCCCACCATGATTTCCCATCAAAATGCTGTAACAAACATGGATACTAAAGTATCTACTGGCTGATCTAATTCTACAACATTTTTAGATGTCCTGCAGCATTTCTCACTGGTGACTCGTTTTGGATGCCACTGGCACAGTAATGCTGAGAAAGCCACGTCACGAGTCCTGTCTGCTCCTGAGCCATGTGCAGTCCCAGCAGGGCCAGGTGAAATCAGAGGTGATGTGCTGCTGGCACTAATCACAGTGTTGTGATAACAGAAACATCAGTGCAACGAGGCCACACTGCCAAGCACTGCCCCATCCTGGGAAAGCACAGAGTGCCAGCACAGGTCAGTCAGCTCTGCACTCCTGAGGCACAGCTCCTGTCAGGGAGAGCACGTCCACTCTGCTCCACGACACAACTTTGACAACCTCTAGAGAGGCTGAAAAATGCTCCAAAAAGTGTCATTTTTTTACTCAAATTCCCAACTGAACCTTAAACTGTTAATCTTCACTTTAACTAATGACTGCAAAGTTTGCCTAACAATCTTGTGTTCTGAACAACATGTCAGTTTGTGTTCAGTGTGAATAGTTTTATACCAAAATAAGCACTTTTGCCAAAGAGTTGTATCTAATGGGACATACCAGAGGAGACCATCACTGAACCTGAGGATTAGATCTGGGAAAAACAAAATTCTTTTTCTATTATGCATTAACAGCTGGCTTTCGCAAGCCATCAGTCAGGTTATTTTCATTTTTAATTCAGGTCAGGGACACCAAAAGCTCAGTGTGCTTTTTCCATCCGGGGACTCTCAGCCTCCTGCGCGTGCAGCTCGAGAGCTGAGTGCTAAGCATGGGACTAGGTCACCACAAACAGATGTCAGAGAACCTTCTGTGAGGAGTGGTGAGAGACCCTGGTACACCTACCCAGAAACACAACTGCATAGAAGAAACTACTTAAATACTTTCTATATTTAATCCAACCTTTAGCTCCCCTTGATGGTGAGATAAAAACTTACTTAAGCTTATTTCAACACTTGTAATACTTCAATTAAAAAAACAGTAGTTTTTACTGTCTTCTACTGCAAGACTTCTGCTTTGAAAATTATTACTTGCAAATTTTGTATTATTTACATTTTCACAGACCACAGAATCATTTAGGTTGGAAAAGTTCCCCAAGAACATCGAGTCCAAATTTGACCAAGGACCACTGTATCAGCTAAACCACAGCACCAAGTGCCACATCCAGTCCTATGTTCCTGTGTCTGGAGATGGTGAACCCACCTGGGCAGCCTGGTCCAATGTTCAACAAGTGTTTCTGTGAGGAAATTCCTCCTGATGTCCAACCTGAGCCTGCCCTGGTGCAGCGTGAGGCCATGTCCTCTTGTCCTGTCATGTCCCCATGTCATTCCTCCTCACGGGAGGAGAGATCAACTCCCGCTGTGCTAGAACCTCCTGGCAGGGAGTTGCAGAGGGTAGAGATCCCACTGTGCTAGAACCTCCTGGCAGGGAGCTGTAGAGGGTGATGAGGTCTCCCCTGAGCCTCCTCTTCTCCAGGCTGAGCACCCCCAGCTCCCTCAGCCTCTCCTCACAGGACCTGTGCTCCAGACTTCCCCTGGACATGCTCCAGCCCCTCAGTGTCCTGCGTGACGTGAGGGCCCCAAACTGGACACAGATTTGAGGTGTACTGTGCTAGAACCTCCTGGCAGGGAGCTGTAGAGGGTGATGAGGTCTCCCCTGAGCCTCCTCTTCTCCAGGCTGAGCACCCCCAGCTCCCTCAGCCTCTCCTCACAGGACCTGTGCTCCAGACTTCCCCTGGACATGCTCCAGCCCCTCAGTGTCCTGCGTGACGTGAGGGCCCCAAACTGGACACAGATTTGAGGTGTGGCCTCAGCAGTGCTGACAGGGGGGCAATCCCTGCCCTATCACATATTTGATCACTATCACACACTATGTAGCCTCCTCCCCCCTAAAACTGCCACGACACAAGGCATTTAAAACAAACATACAGCTAACACAAGCCATTCATAATGTTCTCCAAAGTTAACAGCTACACGGAATGAAAACCTAACGTGTATTTTCTGGCCAGTTTAACACGCCAAAACAAACAAAATAGTGCTCCAATGAACAGCTTTTACACAGTAACTTCAGAAATTATCATTTTCAATTACTTTAGTGGCTAATTACAGCTCACTGATCATTCTCTCACCCACGTAAGCCTGCACTTAGCTCTGGGGGCATACGCCAACCACCACGACCCAGCATCACTCAGCAAGGGAAATTCTGAATTTTAGCCTGTGAGAAGACTTCACTGACACCAGTTGGCCTGGGATCAGCCCTCCACATACCTCCAGTCCCCCCTCCTCCACTTAACTCACTGACACCAGCTGGCCTGGGATCAGCCCTCCACGTACCTCCAGTCCCCCCTCCTCCACTTAACAAGGTGTGTGATGTGCAGGAACTCAAACCTGCACAAACTTACCCTGTAGAAAGCTGTTGTCAGGGGCAGCAGTGCTGCAGCGATGCTGTACTCCTCTGAAGAGGAACAATCCTGCAAGAAAAACATGCAAAGAAAGTAAGTGAGACCATTTTAAGTGTTCTGCAGTGTCATTTCACTCCTGCCTTAGGGTTCCTCTGATGGACATCGTGTCTAGATGCTGATATCATGTAAGACTCACAGATCTTCATGCATGGACATAGACAGATCTTCTCACGGTTTCTCCTGGGTAAGTCTTGTTATGACTCTTCCCCTTTCAGAAATGTACTAGCAGATTCCTCCCTCCCATGTCTGAAACACAGCGCAGTTTCCATAGACAATGATGAAGAATTCCTCACTTATGAAACAATAAAAAGGCAGTTTGCTTCCACCTGGGCCCTCAGCAAACCTGGCAGAAACAAGCGATGGCACAGAATGCACTCCCAAAATGCTCAGCAAACAAAGTGACATTTATCCAGTGCAAAATAATCACCTGCACAGCCAAGGTCTGCACAAGGTTAACAGGAGATGCAAAGCAACTCTCTTCAGAGCTGCTGAATGCCTCACTCAACACTCAAGTGTGTCATTCGTGTCTCTCCAGGCTGAGATGGGGATGCCAAAGTAAATCAACTGCTAATTGCAGTGATGAAAGTAGTGATTTTGTTACGGAAGTCTTTTAAAAGGATCCAGAACTGGAATGTAACTTAATATTTACAAAACAAACTACTAGAATTTTTAAGACTTTAAAAAAAAAAAAAAAAAGAACAAGAAATACCCAACGAGTGTTAAAAATTGTACTTTTTCAGCGGCTTTTTTTCCTTTCGCTCTTTTTGCCAACACTGAAGAACACAGAAACACACATAGTTCTACTGACAAACGTGTCACCATCGTGCCCCTGGATGATCAATGGCAAAACAACATTTCCAGCTGAACAATTCCTCCAGTGGGAACCTCCAGCTCTGCCCACACTCCTGCTAACTGCAGCTCTGACCCAACGCCAAACGCGAAAGAGCTCACGTGTTCCTCTGCTCAACCTTTCATTCACACCTTCAGCTCCCATCAGAGCTCTCCAAAACAGAGCAACTAGGCAAAAACTGGAACCAGCAACTGTGCCAGCACAAATATTCATCTACATTGCAAGAACAATCCTGTTAAGCATCGTTAGGATGTTTTCTGTATTCATCTCATTCTCCTTTCTGAAATGGCTGCTGAGTGACTGTGGACTGCAGGTTTAAAACAACAGGCCACAAAACCCATCACAAGACTCTTTTGCTTCTCATCATTCTTCAATAAGAAATACTTCATCTCCTGTTGCTTTAACTCAGTTCAGCTGTACTGAACACCCATGTCCATCGTAGCTAGACACAGCAGCACTCAGAAAACCACCCAGACATGTATTCTGAAAAGGTGTCCACGAGTTGACAGCTGTGAAGGTTTATTTCTGCAGTTCCTGAAGGTTCCAGCACGTCTGAGTGCACCAATGCATGAGTGCTAACTGCACAGGGACAGCAAGAGGTGTGTGTGCTCACACTCTGACACTACAATCTGGTAGAGGCAAACAGCAACAAAGTGGACACTGAGAAACTCAACACGTGTTTCAACGATGCCTTAGTACTGTGACATGGACATAAACCCCAAATTAGTTTGTGAGATGTCAGAAATACAAGGCTAAAGGCCATAGCCTCAGCTGCTTTTAATTTCCAATTTCTATTTCCTATTGTTATCCATACCCTTAATCCCCCCACGGAATTTAACACATGTATTTTTAGTTTTATATAAATATATAATAAATATTGTTGGTATTTTTTCACTTAATAAGAAAACTTCCATTTAAAATGAGACTTTATAACCTTTAGGAATGTGCAACCGCTTTCAAAGACATACACATCTTATTCCTCTATGTGCTATTTATAACCAGGTATAAAATGATCCATCCTCAACTTCAAGTTATCTACTTAATCCCTTGGCTCAAATTATTTGTAAGAGCTTGGGCATTTACCCAAAATATACATAAAAATATCTTTATAAAAACTGAGCAACGTATCGTCACCTAGAGAGCATTCAGTATTCCAAGAGCTAACATATGTCTCAAAGATATATATCATCACCATAAAAACAGCACATTAGATTATTTTTCCATTCCTTCCTGCAAGTACGAAATTCTCCACATACTCTGTGTCAGCAGTACCCCCTGGACTCGTCGTATGGAAGTATTATCTATTTTCCATTTTATTTTCTTCTCCAGCATATGACAAGAAATGTGAAGTGATCTTGGTTAGGACCAAATTCTAATACTGGAGCTGTAATATCAGCAGAACTAATGACCTGTTTGTCTGCTTTTAGCTGCAGGACAGAGTGCCACAGTGGAAAGTGGTGCTGCACTGAAACCTCAGCCTCCCAGTTCCACAGGCAAGCCAAAGTACTGCAAATATCATATGTGCTGCAGGCAATTAATTCAGGCCTGAAACGAAGCGATCCAGCTGCCTTACACATAACATCACTGCCAATCATGAACAACCTCTCACTGCTGCTGCAGCAGCAGACAAACCAAACACCCTGAAATAATTACAGCTGTTCCCCCTAATTTGCAGAGAGTGAAGCTGAAACACATCTGGGGAAGAGGGACTGTTTTCAGCAAATCAATCTCCTAAACTAACGCCTGATGACAGTGGGATAGAGCTCTGCAGCCTGGGGGTGTCACAG
>NW_008675231.1:0-20429 GCF_000695815.1 Acanthisitta chloris
GATAGCGCCCGGGGGGTCCGGGGCTGGGGCAGGGCTCGGGGGCAACCGAGAGATGTGATCTGGCCCCGCACATTAGTGGTGAGACACTGGCACAAGTTGCCCAGGGAGGCTGTGGCTGCCCCGACCCTGGCAGTGTTCAAAGTCAGGGTGGGTAAACCCCAAAAAAAACTGGTGGGAGGTGTCCCTGCCCAGGGCAGGGGGTTGGGACTAGATGATCTGTAAGGTCCATTCCAACTCCTAAAATTCTATGATTCTGTGATTAGTCTAGAGCTGCTGCTGATCACTGCTCGGTGTGACCTGCTCCCACCAACCAAGGAGAATGGGGAACTACATCTCTGGGTGGTGTCGCGGCCAACTCCCCTGGAAAGAAGCAAGACAGTTCCCAAACCAAGGAGTAGAAGTTTTCTAAAGGATTTGTAGGTCATGCCACAGTTTTCCGGGAGAGTGACATTTTCTCTGTGCCAGTGTTCTTTTTAAACCTTCCAGGAAAACAACTTGAGGCTGGCAGCCTCTACCTGGCACAAAGATTTACTTCCAGATGACAAGAAAAGATACAGTAGCTGCTCCTCTGCACAGGGTTGTTTGGAGCTTTAAGGAGGAAAGGGGACCAAAAAAAGGAGGACTTCCACATCTGTCTGTTTTCTTTCTTGGCTATCCATTTGAGTAACAGTCTGAAAATTACCAGCATTCAATTAGAGCTACCCTTTACAAACAGATGGCTAATTAAATGTTAATAGCACAAGCAGGCAAAAATGTTTTAAGCACCATAAAACTCACAAATGTTTGAAACAGTTTCAATGCCATAATATAGGGGCAACATAAAGCCAGAGCAATTTCAGTGAAGGGAGATCATGGCCTGAAGCTTCCCACTGCTCTGAATACTTAATATAGCCAAACTTCATGAAAACATACTGTATATTTTGAAATCCTTGTTAAACAATGATGGCCTCAAGGACAGCAGGTAGCTTCTTTCAATTGGCTCTGCTTTTCTTAATTCTCTCCAGCAACCACACTTCAAAAAACACTGAGTAATCCTGATCATGCCATCTCTGAGGGTCTGAATGAATAACAGAAGCAAGAGGGACCTCTTTATTGCACTGAAGCAGAATGGCCTGTGGTGTAAATAACACTGGAAGAAGAGGTAAGAGAATCAGAATCAAGGTTGGAGGAGACCTCTAAGATCAAGTCCAGTCATTAACCTGTCACTCTGCTGTAACCCCTAAACCATATCCTCCAGTGCCAGATCCAGATGCCTCTTAAACACTTCCAGGAGTGGTGACTCCACCACCTCCCTGGGCAACCTGTTCCAGTGCCTGACCACCCTAACAGGGAAAATATTTTTCCTGACATCTAATCTGTCTCTGCCCTGTCTCAGCACAAGGCCATTCCCTCTAGTCCTGTTCCTGTGGCCATGGCAGGAGAGACATCTCCCACCTCTCTCCAACCCCTGTCAGGTAGTTGTAGAGAGCCATGAGGTCACCCTTGAGTCTCTTCTCGAGGCTAAATCATTCCAGTTTAAGTCAAAGGGAGAAGAGTTTGGTCCAGTAAAGCACAGACATTACAAATCAGAACATTCATATCAGAAACAAAACCAAAGCTCTTGAATTTCTCTGGCATCCAATGAATTCCAGTATCTTTTCTCTTTCCTTATGAGACAAAACTGACTTGTAGTAAACAGCTTTCACATGCCAGAGTCCACCTGCCAGTCAGTGTCAGGCACCTACAGCCAAGGACCACAATCACATTCAAATCACAATGGCTGGTTCCTAACCTACACCTGTAAATATCATTTGCAGAAGCTACAGAGCCACAGGTACAGTACTAAACTAGGAAGGGAGCACCAAAGGACCACCGGTTTGATGAGCCAAGAAGTTCCATGGCCTCTCCCTTTCATTATTTCTAATATTTTGGCCTCTTTGCTCCCCAAATCACAGTACTCTGAAAGCCAGGACAAACCTTTGAGACACTTGTGCAGAACGTTTCAGAGCAGATGAGTAAGATGGAAATGGGAGTGGGGCTCAGTTCCCTTTACCCCTGCTCTTTAACAAGTCAGTCCTACATGAATGCCAGGCAGCACCTGGCATTGCACTTTAACAGCTGGCAGTGCCCTCCAGGGGGCCAATGAAAGTTGCTGGGATAAAGTTACCATGTCACCCTTAAGAGTTTCTCAGTAACTCAGCACACTATGGATGGAGGCTTGACTAAACAACAAAGAAAGAAAAGCCCATCTGGAATCAAGGTGGCTGTAAGCTCTGGGGGTTAAATGCACTGCAGAGAACCAAAATAACATGAGACAGTAAATTGATGGGGGTCAATAAGGCTTTTATTATCTTCCTGTACACATACACCTTTGCAAACTATACCTAAAGTGCCAGGTCAATTTTCCCACCCATCTTGCCTTGGTATGGAACCAGTGCTGGTCGAACCTCCTCCTTCAGGAACTTTGCCACCTGTTCAAGAAAAGAGAAAATTAGGAAAAGGGCTTGCCTTCTCCCCATTCAGAGCTGCTTGTCTCACTGGGGTCTGTCTTTCACAAAGAAGCCCAACAGCCTGATATGTCCAGGGCCAAAAGTGTGAAGGCCACAGGGAAGAAAGAACAGAAAGTCAAGGAAATCAAAACAGAGAAGTGTGTCTGCCTTGGCAGTATGGGCAGAATTACATAATATGTACACTCTGGCATACAAAAGGATGCAGGATTAAACAACACATTGCATTACAACCTGTGGCCTCTTTCCACTCCTTTACCTGTTGAGGAGCACGTCCAGTGAAGGAGGAGGGATCCAACAGGCTTTCAAGCTGTTTATGGATAGGGCTGAAGTAAGGATCAGCACGGACACGGGCAATGAAGTCATTATCACCCCCTTCCTGTTTCACAACAGCTGCTGCTTGCTGGGAGAGAACACGAATCTTCTCATGGCAATCCTGTAGGTGCAGGGGGAAGAGAAGGGGAAAAGTCATTCCATTGCTACTGACAGCACATGTTCACCTCACCAACTTGTGCAGCAGGGAGAAACATCAGGGTGTACTGCCCTAGACAGCACACGAATGAGACAGTTTGGACTGCAGTGTCTCTTACACCACTGTATTAAAATTTTCTTCATCCTTCCACACCTGCCCTTTGAGGCTAAAACAGTCTGAATGTCACACACGTTCCCTGTTGAATTATACCACAAACATAACACTGGAATCCTTCATACTTCCTCAAATTTCCCAAATACTCTTAGGAATCACTATAGGATTTTTTTTTTGGTAGTTGTGAGCAATGTAAAACAACTACAGTTTTGCAAAAAGGCAAGGAAAAGAATCTATTCAACATAAGCAGTGAGACTATGTAAACCATGGCTGACATAAGGACAGACTGAGGGGAAAAAACCACCTCACAAACCCGAGTGCCTTAAGAACCCTCATCACACAGCACTAAGACTGACACAACACTTATAACAATTTTTGTGAGAGACTTTCCAATCCCTTGACTTCCTGTGGAACCAATCTGTAAGAACAAGGGAACCCAAGTGTAGTCAGGGACCACCTGAAAAATAAGATGCTTCCATGCTGGCCCTAAAACACAGCCATGTGGTTGCGTTTACAGCCATGGAAGAACTTTCTCCTCAAATGTATGATCTTTGGTCTATCTTCAGTTAGGAGGGAAATGATTTCCTGTTTCCTCCATCCAAATATTTTCCTGCAGCACGGACCTGCCTCAAGAGAACAGATCTGTCTTCAGGATGTACAGGGGCGGGAACTGTTTAGTAGTAGGGGAAGGAAGTGAGTTTGTGTGCTATGAGGTGGGAAAGCCTGGAAAATGTGCTATCCCAAAGTTCCCAGCACAGGAAAACAGAACATATGAATGTGAACACAAACACCTTTTATAAATGTACTAAACTCTACAGGTGTGTAATTAAACAGCTCCAGAAAGAAGGCCAATAACAGACACAAATGAACTTCACTCTTCAGCCTAATCAAAATAGAGAAGATTGTTTCAGAGCAGAATACTTAGAAACAGAACCAGCTGAAAAGAAATGACACTTAACCATACGATGTGACCCTCAATATGCTTAGTTCAGAAGCTTAGTCACTGACCCAGAGACAAACATGAGAGACATGGGAGGGAAAAAAGAAGGGAAAAGGGATGTTTCCTGACAACATCATGGGTGAGTTGTCACAAGTGTTTCAGAAACCTGGAACTACATATTCTACTCAAAGCTTCTATCAAACCCCTTCGCTATTTATTATCTTGCAAATTTAACTTCCGTTCCTGATGTGGAAATAATCACAAAAGGAAAAATTACTGTCTAAAAGGTAAGTGAAAATCAGGTGTTTTAGTAAGATGTAAATTTGATTACTAATTTTGACCTGAATTGTGAAATTAAATGATGAGGAAATATAATCTAATTGTGTCTGGATTTATTTACTAAGGAAAATATTTCATTTTGGTTTGCTTTAACATAGCAAACTGAACGAAGGACCATCAACAAAGCTGTTAAGATACTATACTGAACGAGGGAGGAGCAACACATGAATGAATGGTTCAGAATGGTCTTACTTGCCTTTTTTTTAACAGGGATGATTCATTCTCTTTCAATTCATAAGGCAGCCAACTGCCAACATGTTCCATTTAAAGCAGCCTGGCCTGTTATCCAAGCGCCTTCAAACACTCACAAAAGGAAAACGCCTACTAGTACCCAATATAAAAATAGGTCTCCTCTTTTCCAGCCCAGACAGCCACATTAGCTCAAACATGCAGTGTTCTTAAGAGAAAATATGGATCTCCACAACCACTCCTCCCTCAGAGAGCAGAGTCTGGCCTGGCAGAACTCTGTGGAAGCAGGTGAAGAGCAAAGAAAGGGACACTAGAACAAGAGCCCAGATACTTTTGTTTCTCAGGAGACAAACAACAGGCAGTGAACAAAAGTATTTTGGACGCTGCGCTTGTACCTGACGGTTGCCCCCTGCTTTCACCATGGCCATGATGATGTTCTCTGTGGCCATGAACGGCAGCTCCTGCCGGATCCTCCTCTCAATCACCTTAACAAAGAAACAGAAGAGAAACAGCATTATAGAAATCCTGTAGACAACTGGGACTCCCAATGAAGTTTTCCTCCTCCTTTGAATCTCCAGGACTGGACAATGATCACTGGTTAGAAGGGACCTTAAAAGTCATCTAGTCCAACCCCCCTGCAACAAGCAGGGACATCTTCAACTAGACCAAGTTGCTCAGCACCAGCCTGACCTTGAATGTTTCCAGGGATGGGGCATCTACCACATTTCTGGGCAACCTGTTCCAGTGTTTCACCACCCTTCTATCCTGTATTGTTTAAACTGTCCCTCTGTCAGTCTAAAACCATTGCCCCTTGTCCTATTGTAGTAGGACCTGATAAAAAGCTTGTCCCCATGATGCAAAGACAATTTCTTGTTTTGAACTTAGCTCTGGATAGCCTGGTTGGTATTGAAGCTGATAATACTTAGAAGTTTTGTCTTGTAAGGGACATTACTGTGGAAAAGATGTACATTGATTATTTTTCTTTAACCTGTGAGTAAGTTACAAGCCTGTATGAGATCTGTCCTGACAGTATCTTTGGATGCTAAGTTCTACAGCTCCATGCTCTACTTCGGGGAAATATACCCTTTGTGAGAAGCTGTGAATTTACTCTCTTTTGGCTTCCACAAATCCCCTTTCATGTATGTCCTACGAACTGTCAGAATAGGGAGCAAAAGTCAGAAACTATTTGAACTAACAGATTAAAATGCAATCCTTTGAGTGGGAGGATTTTTATACACTTTGGTATAGTTGCAGCATTACCAAGGATGCACATTATCTCCTGCTTTACCTTTGGATACACCACGAGCCCCTCAGAGATGTTCTGCAGTGTGCTCAGAATGATGTCAGCTGTGAGGAAAGCCTCAGCCAGGCACACGCGCCTGAAAAAACACACAGAGCTCTGGTTAGCAAGAAAGGTCACCTTCCAGTCTACCTCAGATCCTTCAGCTTCTGTAAATACCTCTGTAAATAGCATTACTGTGGCCCTAAAGCTGGAACTGTTTTCTTTTTTTTAATTTGTGGTCAGTAGAGAGAGAGAGAAGAGAAAGAGTGAAGGCACACACAGAAAGCTCCAAGATAATTCAGTGATTACACAGCTAGGAAAGAGGGCAGCAATTTGCAGCAACCTCCCCTATGTGTCCTATCTTAAACTGCCTACTGATCCTACCCTCCAGGCACGCTGTGCCTGGCTGTGCTCAGTGGGGAACTCTAAAATGCTCCACGTGTTTGGTGAGAGCTTCCCCCACGGGACCAGTGCCTGATCACAAAGGAGGCTCCTGATGAACAGGAAAGGAGGGAAAGAAGAGGAGGACTAGGGCCTGAGCTGTATCAGCCAAAAGTGCAGCATCACAACACCACATCAATCCCAGCGTCATCCATCTGTGACAGCAGGGCCTGGCCCGCTCCAAACTGGGATCTTTTAAAATATCTTAGTATCTGAACCTTGTGCTACATCCAAGCCCTCCAGTTCTATCACACTGCCTTAAAAACAACTTGGCTGGTTTGTAGATTGATTGAATTTTCCCCTGGCTTGCTCTCCTTCCAAAACACTATAGCTTTAAGAAGAAAAAAATCCAAGGCACGGACTTCTTTAATTAGCTTATGAAGTGGAAAAATGACTGTTTCTATTAGATGAGATGAATGTAACATTCGAAACATTCCAGTACATCTCTCAACACTTGGTAGCTATTGGGAAATAAACACACTGTATCCACTAGTATCCAATTTCTTACATTTACATGGTTTTCTGCTGCCTGTGCAGCTCTTTTCTTAATGAGACTAGCAGCTGTGGAGTAAAGTCCTTTTGGGAACAGATCTTCTATGCTTGCCTGAAATTTTATGCAGACATTATGTTTGTGCAGGCACTTTAGAAATAACACTCTCATCAACAATCTTGACACTGTGTATAGCCAAAACTGCTGTTGTTCATTGCTCCACAAGCCCCATACTTTAGAAACCTAAGATTCTGGGAGATCAAATCCTGCAACAGAACATGACTTTGAAACAAAAATGTTCCAAAGGTAAATATGAGCTTCATGCAAATTTAGTACTAACCAAAAGATGGAAGCATTGAATTTAATTGCTGCAATTCACTGGATAATGAGTATGGATAACTTCTCCTCAGCCCAAAATAGTCATGGAGAAGAATCATTAAAGAAAGCAAAGCTTGCTGAGCAATATCCTAAAGACCTGCACAGATTTTCATGAAACATTTCTTAAAAACATAAGTATTTGTGCTCTTTCTCTAGGATCTGAACTACTTCTTGTAAAGAACACATTTTACAGTCAGATTAAAATAAGTTTCTTTATCTTATTTGGAGAATTAAGGTATTATAGATAAAATATTGGATTATACTTTAAGACATGTAAAAAAGCAGAGTCAAAAGCACATTAGAAACAGATAGGAAGGAAAATTTGAGTGCAGTTATCCTACGCTGTTGAAACAGGAAGACTATGAGAGAATTTACTACCATGGCTTCTGTGTCCCTCACTCTCTCTGCTGATGTACTTTGCAGAAGATCCTGACATTAAAAAAACCTAACAGTTTTTATCTGATCTTACAGAGGAAACCAGTCTGTAGTCTCTATGTTCCACTGCTTTTCGTCAAGGTTTAGTTTAAAAATAATATTTTCTAAGTAGATCAAGGCCCTTCCTGCAAAAGAGCCCTCTGAAACTGCTGCACTGCACAACCTAAACAAACCTGTTGGCACTGTCATCCAAGGTTCGCTCAAACCACTGCACAGAGGCTGTTTGCAGGGGATCCATCACCAGAGTCATCAGGTGTCGAGCCAGGCTGCAGCAGCGCTCGGAACGCATCGGATTCCGCTTGTAAGGCATTGCACTTGAACCTGGGGAAAGGGAAAGGAGGATGGAAACAGGCCAACAGAAGATGAAGGCCACACCTTGAGTACTGTGTACAGTTCTGGGCCCCTCAGTTCAGGAGGAATACTGAAGTGCTGGAGCAGGTCCAGAGAAGAGCAACGAGGCTGGTGAAGGGAATCAAGCACATTCCCATAAGGAGAGGCTGAGGGAGCTGGGGGTGTTTAGCCTGGAGAAGAGGAGGCTCAGGGGAGACCTTATCACCCTCTACAACTCCCTGAAAGGAGGTTGGAGTCAGGTGGGAGTTGGTCTCTTCTCCCAGGCAACCAGCAGGAGGACAAGAGGGCACAGACTCAAGCTCTGCCAGGGGAGGTTTAGGTTGGATATTAGGAAGAGATTTTTTACAGAGAGAGTAGTCAGACATTGGAATGGGCTGCCCGGGGAGGTGGTGGATTCACCATCCCTGGAGGTTTTCAAGATGAGACTGGATGTGGCATTTAGTACCATGGTCTAGTATTGATACTAAGGTATGACTCAATGATCTTTGAGGTCTTTTCCAACCTGGTTGATTCTATGATTCCTCCCTCACATAAGAAAAATGTGCCAGGAATCATGGTTTTGACTAATGCCTCAAAACATGACAATTCACTATGGAATAAAGAAAATGATGCCACCACCTTCCCCTTCAGATCAGAAATATCCACATGTGGGGAGAGAAAAACTGAGAAGACATTTGTGCAATTCTGCCAAACAGAAGTACTAACACAAAAAGAACAGTGTTGGTTTTTAATGCAGTTTTAGCACCATCTCTCTAGGCTACCTATGGCAATCTTAGCAGTGTTCCAACCTCCATCTGCTCAGCAGCATTGTCCTTCAAAGTCAGAGACACTGCTGCCTGCTGTGCTAGTGAATGGGTATCAAGAGCATCCACAGCATGTAGAATGTTACAAGTAACAGATAGGGCTAAGGCTTCATTTGACGATTCAATCCTATAA
This sequence comes from Acanthisitta chloris, assembly GCF_000695815.1. NCBI lineage: Eukaryota > Metazoa > Chordata > Aves > Passeriformes > Acanthisittidae > Acanthisitta > Acanthisitta chloris. The sequence continues at coordinate 8,854 of NW_008675231.1, forward strand.
AACTATTTAAGGGACCTGAACTTTCTTCCAGTCAAGTGCTGAAACTCTACATTTCCTTTTCTCTTTCTACCAATGTCAGAATCACATTATTGGCATTCTTCTGACAAGGGTCCAGACTGGGTTTATTGTTTCAAATTCGTCTGCTTATAAAGATCAAGATGCTGAGTCAAGCTGAAAACCTACAGCTACAGTCAGAGGGAACAGTTAGCTTCCTGAGGAATGGAAAACACTAAGTACCCCTCAGACCCAAGTCTTCTTCTCTAGGCAATGGGACACACATGGCTACTTCTGCTCTCCCCCCAAACCCAGGAAGTGCACAAACACAAGTCTGACTTTAATTACTCATTATCCAGAAACCTTTGGGTAAGCTGTTTTTTCTTCCTTCTCCCCCTCCACTTCTTTTCCTTCTAAAAGGACTCAAAATACTAACAATGTCAACACTAGTTAAAGTAACTTCTGTCAATGACACTTCTAAGCTTGTTTAAAAGGTTGCACCAACAAAAATGAAAAGACATATACAAAGATCCAAGAAGTGTCTCTCATCCCTTACCAATCTGGTCTTTCTCAAAAGGCTCCTCGATCTCCTTCAGGTTGGCCAGAAGACGAATGTCAGTGCAAATCTAGGGAATAAAGCCCAAGGTATTAACAAACAGAACCAAACTAACACTCACCAACATATACTCCTAATAGTGTTCTTGGAGAAGTGTTTACATCTGTATCCAAGTGGTAAACTGGGGGCAGTCAACAATTTAACACAAAAATTTGACACTGCAATTATACTTCCTGAACTAAAAATGTCAGTCAAGAAAACATTAAAAAAACACACTCAGTGTATTAGGAGAGTGCAAGACTCCAAGAAGGGCAAATGTCTGCAGGGAATGGAAGACAGACCAAGAGAGAGCACTGAAAACAAAATTACACAGTGATTTGCAAACACAGACAATAATGTGTGCTCTCTGAACCAGAAGAAAATACCACAGATCACTTTAGCCTAAGAGGAAGAGGACAGAGGGAACAGAGATAAATCAATGAAAGGCATCCACAATGACAGAGAGAATAACACCATTATCAGAGAAGCAATTAACTAAGAGCAAACAGTGAAATTTAAAAACTGATACACCACTAGGAAAGACATTTACTCTAATTGGATCAATTTAGCAGAGATTAGGCTAATATCTGGTGTGGGATTTGTTAACCCATTTCAGAATCTGCTCAGTAAACTTGCTTTATTTGTCACTGGTCTTAAGATCTCTGAGATTTGACTACTAGGCATGTGCCCAGTAGTGAATTTACATGATCTCAAAGGTCACAGCTGAACAAGGAACACCAATATTTCTTAACTATCTCCTGATAAGAGCATTCTGCACCATGACCACCTTCTCTTTAAGGTCTAAACTCTTCCTAATGTATACAAATCAGGTGCTCACCTTGTGGATAGATGCCCCCAGACTGGCCAGCACAGACAGGACTCCAATATCCACCTTGCGACTATAGGTCTGCCCTGTGACCATGTAAGCCCTACAAACAAGCACAGAAGTTGAGTGTTTCAGACAGGCACAACAGTACTGCAAGACACTGAGCAAGGAGTGACATGGCTCTTAAAGTGGAGGGATGTCATTCTGCTTTGGATTCAGGCTGTCAGTTTCTTGGGGCAGCATGCAGATGGGAGAGAGGAACACAGAGGAAACATGGACAGCTGTGCTTTGACAGGCAGACATGTGGCCTGTTTAGGAGGTGAAGTTTCATGCAGCAAGCTGCAGCTGGAAATGGAACATGGGAAGGGGGGATAAGTGAACAGTGCACAGATGTCAGCTTGGCAGCTAGGGGATCCTGGGCCAACATGGACAGCAGGAGCCACACTTTGCTAACACCAGCTATAGGTGACCAAGTATGCTTGTTACGTACCGCTTAAATCCTGCCTTTGCAGTCACTAGTCTGTCCAGTTCTTCAACCTTGGGGTGAAGAAAAAAATAAACCAGAGCTCCAAATGCAACAGCTCAGTAAGGCCAGCAACATTAAAAATGATCCTTTGCTTTTCTCAGTTTACTGTCACAAAATATTTCACTTTCTGTGCAGCGACCCATCCCCAAATTCTGCTCACTTTCACACAGACCTTGTCAGTGGGCCCCAGAGGGATCGCAGCGCTCTTGTGAATTTGATGCCAGAATCTCCACGTTTCCCCAAAGAGAACAGAAAATTTCCAAGACTGCAAGCCTATGTCCTGGGCTGTCTGACTTACTTTACTATGGTCTCCCTCGAAGAGCTGCAAGAAGCTGGCCTGAGTGCCAGTGGTGCCTTTTACACCCCGAAAGCGCAGGTCATCCCGAGCACGCTCCAGGCTCTGCAGGTCCATGCACAAGTCCTGAATCCACAAGCAGCAGCGTTTCCCCACAGTGGTGAGCTGGGCAGGCCTGAAAACACCAAGAACGGAACATGACTCACTGCAGATTCGCACAGTAACTCCACAAGGGCCACACTTTGCTGCTGAGTTTGCCGTCAGCAAGGTTCATCTGCTGTCTTGCAGGTTCATCTCTCTGACTCATCTGAGCAGAAATTAAAAAGATGTGGCTTATGCAGGAAGATGAACCAGCACACATATATCACCACTAAATGAAGGTATGATCATTCCGTTCAAGAATTAGATGTAATTACATCACGAGATAACAGCAGTTGCTGCTCCAGAAGGGTCCTGGCTCACAGGGGAGAGCAGAGAAGCCAAGGGCTGGGACAAATAGGGGTCCATCTGTCCCCCACCCCAACCCTGCTTGTCCAGGGCACAGGGGGCATCTGTTTCCACATTGTGATTTTAAATGATTCCTCTAAGGGACTGTTCCTTTTGATTTACAAAAACGTGTCCCTCAGCATCCAGCCAAACACATGTTAACAATGCTCTCAGCCAACACTTCTTGTAAGACCTGCACCTTAAAATAGGGAACTCCAACTACACTGTCCCCCCTGCAAATGCTTTGAAGTGCAAATGGGGATGTTATGCAGAACCTAGAAGTGGAAATATTTCAAATCACCCACATGAACTCCAAAGACAACCTCTATACTACTTCAAAAAAAGCATATGCACAACAACAAGGTACTCCTGGTTAAGCTCAGACATAAAAAAGGAAGCACATAAGATGTGGAAGCAGGGACAAGCCATCTGGGAGGAATACAAAGAAACTGCTCAACACTGCAGGGATGGGGCAAGGAAAGCCAAAACCCACATGAATGAATTTAGTGTGGGATGTGAAAGGCAGCAAGACAGGTCTCTGCAAGTATGTAAGTAGGAAAAGGGAATGCTAGGGAAAACATGGACCTGACAGTAAATGGAGCAGAGGCTCTGCTGACAAAGGACACAGAAAAGGCCAAGCTATCAATGACTTCTTCACCTTAGTTTTTATGATTTCATCTTGCATACACTTCTTGTTTCCTCCTTTGTACACGTTCCAAAAGCCAAGATGAAACTAACCACAGAGAATACTCCTCTAAAATGCTGCAGATGAAGAGAGTCCCAGGACTAGAGCTGATGAACAGACATAGCATATACAGCAAGCAATCAGAGACCTGACCTGATGCTTTCACTCTCCTTTGGGAGAAATTTTCAAGTGCCAGATGCAGAATCTGACATGACCTGTACTTTATTTCCCTGCCTCTGGTGTTCCATGTCACTGGGGTAAGAAGATCGAGGCTTACCTCAAGATGTAGCTTAGAAACATAGAATTTAAGGGTTGGAATGGACCCCAACACCCTGCCCTGGGCAGGGACACTTTCTCACTAGATCAGGTTGCTCAAGGCTTCATCCAACCCGTGTCTGAAGACCATGAGGGTTGGGGCAGTCACTATGTCCCTGGGCAACCTGTTCCAATATCTCACCATCCTTACAGTAAAAAGCTTTTTTCTCACATACAACCTAAACTTCCCCTCCTTCAATTTAAACCCATTATCCCTTGTCCTATCACAGCAGTTTCTAACAGAGTCCCTCTCCAGCTCACTTGGAGGCCCTTCAGATACTGAAAAGTTTCTATGAGGTCTCCACACAGTCTCCTCTTCTCCAGGCTAACCAGCCCCAACTCCCTCAGCCTGTCCTCATAGGGCACATGCTCCAGTCCTCCTAGCAACTTTGTGGCCTCCTCTGGACTTGCTCCAACAGTTCCGTGTCCTTCTTATGCTAAGGACACCAGAACTGCACGCAGTATTCCAGGTGGGAATACTGCACTGCACGAGAGCAGAGTGGAAGAATCACCCCTTTTGACCTGCTAGCCACACTCCTGTAGATATAGCCCAGGATTCCATTGGCTTTCCGGGCTGAGCTCACACTGCAGCTCATGGTGAGCCTCTCATCCACTGTCACTCCCAAGTCTTTCTCCTCACTGCTGGCTTCAATTACTTCCCCACTCAACCTGTAGCTGTGCCTGAGATTGCCACGGCCCAGATGTAGGACCTTGCACTTCATTTTGTGAAACTTCATGAGGTTTGCACTGGCCACCTCTCAGGCCTGTCAAGGTCCCTCTGGATGGCAGCTTAATGCCTCTGAAAACAGTCTTCATGAGGAGATTAATTAAACTACCCTAACAATTGAACTACCTGGATCTCATCCTTTGACTCAGTAGCTGTAGTAGTAAGTATCTAAGCTGCAGTTGAAAATAACTTAGAGAAAAACACAAATAAAATGTGACTGGAGGACAGGCTTACAGGGATTCCCAGAAGTGGTTTTGTTTTTGAAACAGCCCAAAGTATGCACATCTGTGTTTGCCTGGAAGTCATTCTTTGTGAAGCTGTGTTAAAACAGCTGCTGACAGGTAGTCAAAGCAACAGTCCAATTTCCTGACACAAGTCTGGGGTCAGGCACATACTCTTTTCCTGAAGCACCAACAAGGTCTTAATGGCATCCAGAAGTACCCACTGCCACTGGCCAGGTGGGCTGGTTTGGGCTGAAGCATGAGTTAACTTTCTTCAGAGTGGCTAGTATGGGGCTATGTTTAGGATTTGTGCAGAACACAGGACTGATAATGCAGAGATGTTTTTGTTGCTGCTGAGCAGAGCTCACACAGAGCCAAGGCCTTTGCTGCTTTCCGTACTGCCATTCTGGCAAGGAATTTGGGGGTGCATGGGAGACTGGAAGGAGACACAGTCAGGACAAGTGACCCAAACTGACCAAAGGGATATTCCACACCATAGGACATCATGCTCAGTATGTAAGGTGGGAGGAAGAAGGAGGAAGGGGGGACATCTGGAGTGATGGTGTTTGTCTTCCCAAGGAACTGTTATGCGTGATGGGCTCTGCTCTCCTGGAGGTGCTGAACACCTCCTGTCTTTGGGAAGCAGTGAATTAATTCCTTGTTTTGCTATGCCTGTGTGTGTGGCTTTTGCTTTCCTATTAAACTATCTTTATCTCAAGCCATGAGTTTTTCTGGTTTTTACTCTTCCAATTCTCTCCCCCCTCCCGTTGGTGGGGGTGTGTGAGCAGCTGCGTGGTTCTTGGCTGCTGGTTGGGGTTAAACCACAACATCAGACATGGGAAAAAGGATGAAAGAAAGCAGTAGCAGGTCAATTGAACCAAAGCACAGGAAACAAATTGAAAGCAAAAGCTGATGGCTACTTACTGGTAGTGAGTGAAGCCCAAAGCAGGCATGTCAGCATACTTCTCAGCAAAGTCGGCCAGCCGGCTGATCACCCTTGCGAGCTGGTGGATGCAGGGAGGATGGAAAAGAGGTGGAATGAGAGAGAAAAAACACCCCAAACAACACAACAGAAGCTAGCGTGCTTAAGCACAACAGCATTGTGAGAAAAAGGGGAGGGAAACAACTGTGCAGCCCCTGAATAGCCCACTCTGATTGTAGAATACAGCATGTTGTTCTTTCAGGGCAGGCATGCAACTTCTGCTTGCTACAGAACTCAAACAAAAGATAATACAAGTTGTTGGACTTCAGTTCAAACTAGTCTAATCCTCATGCCCAACCCAATCCTGCAGTTGGAGCATCCTTGGGTATTTTCTTCATTCCTGGAATTGGGCAGAAATAAAGCTGCTTTGAGTATAATTGCCACATGTACAGTCCAGGGTCAACTGGATGCCAAGAGATTCAGGTCAGACAGGCAACACACTATTGGAAAATTGCATTTTAGAGTCATCTAGGAATACAGTTATGGGGAAGCCTAAGCTGACTCTGAAAGCAATACAGTTGCCTTCTGAAGCTAGTACCTATGGCACAGATAAACAAGGAGCTGCTTATAATTCCCATGGTGAGCAAAGAAGCTTTGGGGAAAGACCTGAGAAAGGAAAGGAAGGTAACTATTAATTTTCTTGAGAAAAACCCAGACAGACAGCTCCTCCTAGCTTCCCAGTAAGGCCTAGGAAAATCCAAGTTAAACACAGGCTATTCACAGGACACGAGTGCTGCCCAATTCTGAGCTACTGTGCACAACCACCTTCTCACCTTGGGTAGCAGGAGGTTAAACCCATCACGGAGGACAATCAGATCCTGAAAGAAGCAAAGAAAGGTTTTGTCCATCTCTAAAGGGCCAGACATAATGGTTTCTCTCAGAGAGGACTCATATAATTAAAATATGTTTTGTTGGCTAAACAGTCTCTTCTTGAAATGTAACAGAACTTGTAGTGAACTTACTTATGACAAAAATTCTGGATCATTGCTGCTTTTAATACTATCCACAGAAAGTCATACTGAGTGGTAGAAGACCTGTTTCCACCAACTGCTTATGAGTGATTATTTTGAGATACTTGGAACACCCATGGAATGAGACTAAATGATTCAGTTCCTAGTGGAAAATACCGTAGGCACTGTAGGCCAAGGACAGCATGAAAGTAAGCAGACTGAGGAGGCAGTTGTCTTTACTCCTCCTTTTGAGACTGAAGTGCAGCTAGGTGCAAGTGTCACAAGGAAGGTGGTATTACCTCTCACTTTAAAACAGACATTGAGGCACTGGAGTGAGTCTAGCCAAGGACAGCAAGGGCAGAAAAGGTCTGGAACACATGTTGTATGAGGAATGGCTGAGGGAATTTGGTTTGTTTAGCCTTGAGAAGAGGCTCAGGGGTGACGTCATGGCTCTCTACAACTCCCTGACAAGAGGCTGGAGAGAGGTGGGGGATGTCCCTCCTGCCATGCCTGCAGGGACAGGACTAGAGAGAATGGCCATGAGCTGAGAGAGGGGGAAGTCAGATTAGATGTTAGGAGAAATGTTTTTCCTGTTCAGGTGTTCAGGCACTGGAACAGATTGCCCAGGGAGGTGGTGGAGTGACCATCCCTGGAAGTGTGTAAGAGACATCTGCATCTGACACTGAAGAATATGGTTTAGGGGTTCCAGCAGTGACAGGTTAATGGATGGACTCGATGATCTTGGAGGTCTCCTTCAGCCTTGTTGATTCTATGGTTACTTAAAATACAACCAGGCTTGCAAAGGAGTTAAAAAAAATAAAATAACCACACAGCAGCTTCTCACATGACAAAAGTATCTGTGAAGTTGCAATGGCTTGAGCAGCAGAACAGCAACATATACCGAGGAATTAGGCTTTGGTTTGCACTCAGTTTTAGGCAGGTTTTTCCCACACATTTTACAGTTCTGTAGGATGGTTGCACTTCCCTTTTCACTTAATGCACTTAGCTCTTCTCTTGGCTACTGCAAAACTTGGTTTACCATGGCTTGACACAGAGGCTCTGAGCAGCAGGTGAAAGCTCATGGGCCTTGTGCTCTAAGTCAGTGAACTCTTGTTCTGGTGGTGTAACTGACAGTTCATATGTTTGTGCCTACGTTTGCAATTCATCTCTTATCTCCTTGAATATGTAACACGCAAACAGAGCTTAGGGAACAGTTAGTTTCCAGACAGATTTTGCTTCACATCCAAAGAAAGAAGGCAATAGGAGCTTGCCTTCCTAGGGTAGCTAAGTTAATGGGGAATTCTCTTCAACAGTGCAATTAATAAAAATGTCTGAAAAATCTGTCAAATATTTTATCAAGGTTTATAAGGAGCTATCAAATAAGCAACTGGAGTTTTGCTTTGCTGCAGGCAGGAAACTGAAAACACTACATTACCGTGTTATCCCCTACGTAACAGGAAGTGGCTCCAAGGTGAATGATGGCTGCAGCTTTTGGACAGCAGTGGGCAAAGGTGTGAACGTGAGCCATCACGTCGTGGCGCAGCTTCTTCTCTTCCTCCGCTGCCATCTTGAAGTCAATGTTGTCAAGATTGGCTTCCATCTCCTGGATCTGCTCATCTGTGATAGGAAGCCCAAGTGACTGCAAGGGGAAAAGAACTTTCTATTGCTGCTTCTCTTTGAGAGGCTGAGGGAGCTGGGGTTGTTTAGCCTGGAGGAGGCTCAGAGGAGACCTTATCGCCCTCTACAGCTCCCTGAAAGGAGGTTGTAGTCAGGTGGGGGTTGGTCTCTTCTCCCAGGCAACCAGCAGCAGGACAACAGGAGAGCACAGACTCGAGCTCTGCCAGGGGAGGTCTAGGTTGGATATAAGGAAGAGATTTTTTTACAGAGAGAGTGATCAGGCATTGGAATGGGCTGCCCAGGGAGGTGGTGGATTCACCATCCCTGGAGGTTTTCAAGATGAGACTGGATGTGGCACTTAGTGCCATGGTCTAGTAATGATGGTAGAGTTAGGCTCGATGATCTTTGAGGTCTCTTCCAACCCGGTTGATTCTGTGTCATTATGCAGTCACATTGACAGAAAAGAAATAATCCTCCCAAAAAGGGATGACCTGTCACAGGAATACATGCAAGGTAGGGTAGTGCCAAGACAAATGATGTTCTCATCTGTCCACAAACAACACGTGAGGCCTCTTCCCTATGAGCTTTGGCTGATATTGGCAGTACCCCAGGGAGAAAACAATCGAATGTCCTTCAAACCTGTGTACCTAAGAAAACTAAGCAGGAAAACCACATGAGGGAGAACATGAACTTTCCCCCAGAACACCACAGGTCAGTGATGCACTGTCTGGACTGTGCTTTTAAGGTGTCATTCCTTCAAGACTGTTCCAATATTCTGCTGTATCACTACAGCAACTACAACTGTTCATCACTACTCCTACAGGCCAGAGCAGGCAGATGACATGGCACAGCAAAGAGAATGAGAACATTGGGCTGCTTATCTAATAAAGAACACATGACAGAAAAATAATAAACCTAAAGTAGACAAAAATCCCCCACTGTAGGCTCTTACAAGAGAGAAGCCATTTATATTTCACATGTGCAAAACATATTATTAGTCAGTTTGATGCTGCTGGATGTCAAACCCACTTCTATGAGAAGGGAGAGCTCCAGGAAATTTGTGCTTGACTTTCAAACAAGATACTGTTTAGGACAAGAGCTCAAGATTAAAAAAAGTAGTGTTAACAAAATTATCACAACACAAATGAAATTATGCTAAAAAATAAACTGGAGTTTTGGGATGGACGTAAACTCACTTCAGCTCCTGTCAGCTGGGAAACAATTAGCCTCTCTCACTAATCACATGCTTTGTTAGGTCTCCTCTGTCAAACTCATGGTACTGCCTGCTGAAAGGAAGAGACTTTCTGTCAAATTCAGTTTCCAATGACATAATTTTTCAGTTCTTATTTCACATATTCCAAGTGTATTACTCAAAAATATTGAAACCATTTGCCTGGCCCTGTACTTCATGTCCCCTCTTTTACTGCTTCAGAAAGCCTATGGTTAGCTCCTCCTAATTCTGACTTGCTACAAAACAAGAGTAACTGTTACCCACAGTTCATTCACTGCTACATAACACTACAAAAAGTGTTACGTATCTTCACTAAGGATAACTGAAGAAGCAACATATGAATGACTTGAAAGGGAGGACAAGTACTGCAGTAAATATTGCCATAGTTAATTTATTACTTGGTGTTTTGGTTGGGTTTTTTTAATTGTACCCCAAAAGAAATACTATGCATCTTCTGTAAGGAACCTAAGGAAACTGCTTGGATCTGTAACTAACTGATCACTGACAGAGCTAACAGGTGCTGAAAGCAGCTGACTCCTCCTCCCCAAGTCCAGAGCTGACATAAAATGACAAACTGCTCTGGAATGAGAAGACAGATAAAAATAGCAGTCTCCCTCTTCCCACTACAAAAAGAGTGCTCAAGAAGTTGCAAGACCTCTCTCTGCTTTCTGGGAACAAAACTAGGGGAGCAACAAGAGGGAAAGCCAAGGGTCAAGGGATGGGGGAGCCCCCAGTTCAGGGCTTGGCAGTGGAAACCTACAAGTCTCACACTGGTTCTTTCAAGCAGATTGCTTTCTCCTACTGGGCAACTCACGTATTTTATTCTTGAACAGAAGAAAAATTGCTGATTATCTGCTGGAATTGACATGACTATGTTTAAACTGCCATGCTTTGAACAAGCAAAGCTCCTTAAGCATGTGTCCACAGTAATTGCACCTCCCATGCTAGATGAGATTTGCAGCCTGCTCACTCCAGCAGCTCCACTGTGACAAAACCAGGTGTGTGGTACTTCAGGTGACTCCCATTTAGCACAGATGTGTAACTACATCTTCAGTTTCTAAACCACCACATTTGGTGCAGTGTCCCATTGACGAGGCTGCTGGAGCAGAGTGGTCCTTGAACGGAGAAGGAACATGTTAATGACAGTGTGCACTGCTTGTTCATTCTCCAGCACGCTGCTTCTCTGTCCTGACACCAGTACTAACAGTCAGAACAAGTGCTTGGATTGCTTCCCAACAACCTCAGTACTTCACAAACAGAAACTGGACCCTGCACAAAATAAATAGGCAACCATTGAGCCCGAAAGGTAAAGCTATTCTGTCAGAAAGTGAGGTGGTTTGTGTGGTTTTAATTTGGGAACACCTTACATCTTGTCCGCCATCAAAAACCCTGGTAAGAGTCTTCCTCCCAGACACAAGGAATCAAGTCAGTGCATCTTAAAAACTGATTGTGTCCCAGTTAAGACGTAATAATGGCTGTTAAATATCCCCCATTAGGGCCAAAGTCTAAAGTAAGACCGTTTAGCTTGAACTGCACTTTAAAAATGTGAACTTCATAGATTCTACTAATGCAACAGCTTGCAAACATATGGATATACACTCAGTTCCCGCTTCTTATTAGCTGAATTAATATAATGAATAGAATGAATTAACAGCCATCTTTTGTGCCTTTTTGTTGTTCCGTGGTTTTTGGGTTTTTTTGTGGCACTCAGCCAACCAGAAACATGATGAACACTTCTGGGGTAACTGCTCTGCTCACTTTGGCTGAAAGCAAACTTCTCTCGGGAGTCAGGGCTATCTACCAACACCTGGCTGCAGATGCAGGGGGTGGTCCAGCTGGCATGGACTGACAGCCACCGGATTGAACACGGCAGCACCTCATCCGTCACACCCCCCAGAAAAGCAAACAGCCCAGGGCTTCAGAAGGACACCCATGTTTGCTCAGAGGCAACCTCCTCACCAAAAATCGGTCTTACAACACCAATTTCACAAAGAGGGCTAAAGTGCAGGGGGGAGGGCATGAGCGGTTTGCGGAGGGGCGACACGCAGAGCGTTGTGTACTGTGCTGGGCAAAGCCAAGCTCGCACCCACCCACCACCCTGTGTCCCTTCCCAGAGGAGCTGCCCG
>NW_008675232.1:0-20961 GCF_000695815.1 Acanthisitta chloris
GCAGCAGTTCGGGGCCCGGGACGGGCGGCTCGGGCGCTCCGGGCGAGGAGCTGCTGCGGAGGTCGCTCCTGGCAATGCCATGTCCCGTGCGCTCCCGTGTCCCTGCGTTCTGCCTGACCGCGGGCAGGTCGCGGATAATCTGTGCCTCCCGGACCAACTAGGGGAATGTTTATTAACGTCAGGTATTAACCTTTAGGGAAACCGCTAATAGGTGTCATAGATAGGGACATTTCTGCCTCTCGTCGGGAAGGAAACTGAAACGACTTCTTTTCTCCGGCAGAAAAGCGGCCTAAAGTGCGCCGGGTGCGATTTTTAACTACATCTCCTTTCTGAAATTATGTTAGTATGGTCACATTAACCAGTGGTGGAAACATTAGAGAGTAAAAATACCAGCTTTATTTACACAGTGGCACTGCTTAGGTATATTAAAATACATTTCTGAAACGTAACCCTTGTGCGTGAACTCCATAATTTAAGTTGCACAGAGAAGATAATGAACAACTAGTATGCAGTTTGTGGATGCAAATGATGTTCCTAGAGAATCAGTGAAAATACCTCGTTGACTTTCAGCTTTCTGTGATTGCAAGGACTGTCCTTGTACTTAGATCATGCGCAAGGCAGGAATTTTCCTTTCTGATTGCCACAAAATGTTGGCAGTAAGAGAATTGTTTCTTAATCCAGTCATGAATTATGCTTCTCAGCATTTGTTAAAAGTTATTTGTGGGCTCTGAAGAGAAGGCAACTGCTTTTAGCAAAGGGAGAAGTAAAAGAGCATTCAAAATATTCCTGAAGTAATAGATAAAATGATCTATAGCATGCTGTTTGTCTGGTTGGTACACATACACCCAATTCTTAAAAATTTGCATTTTGTAAAGTAATGAGACTTTGGTCATTCCAAGAAAATCCTACCCACCTTTGGTTAGGATTGGTGAACATGGAAATATACAAGGCATGTTGACTTACCCTGTATAACTTTGTCACCTTTTGTAGCTAGAAAAAAACCCAGTTTTCGATGAAATATTTGATCAGAACAGAGACCTTGAAAACAGCTGAAGAAAAGACCATGACACTTTGCTTACCTTTTCTCACTGAAAAAGTCATGGGGATGAGAATTGTTTGTATTGTTGGGGCTTTTTTATTTGTCTTCAATTGTTATTATTCTCTTTGAAATTTTGATCATGAATGTACAATGATGTTTTTGAAATATTACTCTGTGGTTGGTAAAAAATACCTATATGCAAGTAAGATAATTTGAAACTTCACTGGAAATACCCAAACAATTTCTAAAAACACTTTACTGTACCATTAGAGTGAAGGTTTAGTTCTGTAGATTGGTTTTTAAATACACCCCTTTGGAACAGAGACCAGTCTACATTTATTTTGTTTACATTAGACATGCCATGACAGTAATAAAGTTAAGCAAGCAGCATAACATACAACAGTACGCTATAAAAATTTACACAAGTTTCAAAATCATGGCAAAATTTAAAAATATTGATACAAATCCTGAAATTCAGAGAGAGAGTAACTCAGGTCATGTAGTTAATCTGTCTGAAAGTGCAAAATTGATCCCTGGTGTCTGTTTACTGATTATCCTGTACAAATAATATTTTCTGTTAGCATACCAATGAGCATTTTTAATGAATCTTTCAGAATGTAGCTGCTTTCTTCAGTTCCCAAAACCTGAGATGGAAAATGTTGAGGAACCATATGTGTAATTTTCTCCATCAGTTAAAGATCACTCTTATGGGAGACTCTATGTTCCCTGAACTCCTGCAGGGCTTTTTGCTGGACTTCATTGGTTTCTTCTCCTGGTGAAGATGCCCCAGGATCATGCTCAGTTCTCTAGGCACAGATCCTTCTTGACCAGCTTGGGGGGAAAAGTGAGGGAAATCGGTGAGCTCTCTCCATATCCTGATGTCCAAACAGCCCCATTCACTGCAGCATCTCCTTAGGGTGCTCCTTGTTCTCTCAAACAGTTTTGCAAGCAGTGGAACAGTGCAGGATTTCAGTTTGGTCTCTTGATTTCTTCCACTCTGTGGCATCCAGACTGGCCACTCAGACCCATGGGATCACCTCCAGCACTGAAAGGGGAGAATTACAAAAGTAAATCCAAGTGATCTTGTCTGGTAGAAGTATTTAGACAGTCAAACATCTGTGTTAGAATGGATTAAGATTTTGGCATTTGCATTTTTACAAGGGGATCATCCAGATTTTCATTGCAGCCTGAGAGTATGGCTTAGCAGAAATCCTAGAAAGTCAGGAATGGTGATCTGTTTGTGAAAAGCTCCCAAATCTGTCTTTACTCATGTGAAACAATGACTTCAGTACTTGACTTAATAATTCTGGATTTAGAAGATTTTCACAATTTACATTTATGTTTGTTATTTCTTCCATTCTGCCCTGACTATATTCTTTTCAGCCTGGTTTCCTAAGGAGATGAAGCTAAAATAATAATAATGCTGTCTGACTGATACTACTCATTGCCTTGGAGTAATTTGCAACTGATTTTCAACCAATGTAGATAGAAGAGTAAAGATTTCAAAGTGATGAATTCTTACAAACCATAAGACTTCAGGTGACCAGGGGAGATGAGGGAGATGAGATTGATGCCCCCAGTGAAAGGAGATTTGTAGCAAGCACTCAACTTAGTAGACGTCAGAAAAATTGTGTGGATGCTCCATAGGACACTGAACTCCATAGCTTCTGCTACTCAAGGTTTGATGATTATATTTTTCAATTTCTTTTTTCTTTGGGAGTGCACAGTCTTGGAAGTTTTGATTATGCCTTTTCTTCTCCATAGGCCCTTCAAAATAAGCTCTGTTTATTTGAGATATTTCTGGTGATGAGTTATATATATATAAAAGTGTTGTTCCTCGACTTCATAAGCTGATGTCTTGCTTTCGTAGCCCATAATTTAATACTTCTTGATACAGGGCTGATAGCCAACAGTGCAGTAATTTTCTTTTGTTATCTTGACTGAGTGCAAACACTTGGTTACTGTGGTCACAATAAAACCTAGTTTCTTCCACAATCAGTTTCTCTGAATTGCTTACAAGTTTTTGATTAGACTTTAATTTGCTTCCTACTGCCATGGCTGTTTTTTCTGTTTATGGCTGCACCCAAACGTCCTCTTCTGCTTTCTCTGCACAGTGGGATGCTGTAACACTCTCACGGTGTCATGACAGGAGAAGGACAATGGAGGAGAAATATGAAAAGGCATTGTGAGCTTATCTAGCAAGACCTTTATAAATACTTGTTGCTTCTGTTGACTTTTAAGTGGTGGTTATTGTTCTGCTTATTTGTTTTGTTGTGTGGCTAAAGAGCTATGTTTATGGGCAATTGCCCATTTTCTCCTTCCTTGTCTTGCCAACATTAATATCATCACAATACTTGTCTGACTTTTCTCTTTCATTATCTTCATATAAAATTGCTGTGCATAGTTTTTTGGGGGGTGGGTTTGTTTTTTTTAATTTTGTTTTTTTTAAAGTTTTTATAGTATATTAAGTTGATTTGCTAGGTTTTTTCCTATTGTAGAAATCGTATTAACTGGCCTTGCTCTCTGGGCATGAATGTACATATATAAATGAAACCAATTTAGTAAAGTGCTCAGTGGATAATGTTGATTTCTTTTAAAATACTCGCCAGCATTCAAGTTGCACTAAGCTCTCCTCTACATCTTTCATAATTTATATCTTATTAAAGCCTTCATTCCCCACTAAAGACAGAGCACTGTGCTTGAATAGCAATTATATTTGACTTTATTCTCTTGTTTTATATTAACAAGAGGAGGGACGAGATGCACAATGATGTATTTTTCTCTGGGAATAAGCACATATGCCCATGTAACATCTTGGCCTGCCTCATCTTCTTGCACTTGGATAGAGCCAAACATCTATTTTCCCTGCTGCAAGGACCTAGCCTCCTGGCAGCCCCACATGGCTCTCCCCATGCTCCAGGTAGCTGCTACCCCACATGCTGGGCTGGGTGTCTCCCATCTGGTGTAAGAGACAACTCCCACAGTGGTTTCTCACCCTCTACCCCTCACCAGCAGTTGCATCACTCTCAGAAACGTGGGATGTAGCAGTGTATGTAAGTGCTACCCAGTCTGTTTTGGTTCAAACGCATCCAAGGGATGGATCTTAAAACTCTGCCAGTGGAAGTGCTTCACTTGTACTGTGATGAGAGACTGAGTAGGGTGTGCAAATCCATGCCCTTACCTTGGCAGGTCAGAGAAGGGCAGAGAGGGAGTGTGACCCCTGCCTGGAGTCAGAGGGATGCACCGAGCTGGGCAATAAGCAGAAGTCATTCATGTGGTTCAGCTGCAGCTGAAGCAGCAGGTCTGACTACAGCCTAAAAAAAAAACCTGTCAGCAAAGGGAGGTGATGATTTTACCAGCTGGATCAGGTTTGCACTGCACATGGGAAGGCATGTACCTTGAGCAGCCTTGAGTGTGGAGCTGTGTCAGGTGCACCCAGGCGGAGGTGTTTGGAGAGGTGTTCAGCTGGCTTCCCAGTGCACAGAATATATGCAGCAGAATCTTGTCTGCCTGTCTTTGCTTGGGTATGTGGCACACATCTTTCTTTGCTGACTCCAGAGGTGGGGGAAGTTCTGTGCTAGGCTGTTATGCAAGGACACAGGTCTTAATTAAAAATTTCCATGTTCTGTGTCCTTAGACAGATCCTAGAGAAACAATTTCAGATCAGGGAGCACTTTTTTGCTTTTTATTTCTTGCTTCTTCTTTTAATCTACAGATTAAGCAGTTTTGCTGTATGCATAATGGTAGCAAAGCTACCTCTGTTGGTTTCTCCCATCCTGTCCACATATTCCATCCCATAGAGGATGGTGAAGTGGGTTATGCCTGCAGATCTGAGCACCTGCTAATGCAGAACAGAGGATATTATTCATACTGCTTTCCAGCCTTCATGAGCAAATGGACAGCCTTTTATTTTAGCCTTTTTCAATTACCTTCGCAACCAGTTTACAGAATTCTATGGAAAACCCAGAAGTTTGTCCATAGAGTCCTGAGTAACCTGGAACAGTGACTAGTAATGCAGCTGCAGAGTTGATGAAATGCCCTGAGAAAATGTGCAGCATTCAACACCTCTTGGGTAGTAGGCAGAGCTCCCTCCTCTGCAATGAAAACCCCTTTTTCAGATTAAGCATTGGATCAGATCGACATCCTGCAACTCAGTTTGTATGAAGAGAAGCCAGCAGGTCAACAAAAACAAGTATTAAAGTGATCCCCACTTGAGTACACAGGCCCTTTTTAGAAGACAAACCCAAATGCCTTCAGGTCTCTGGATTTGGACTTCCTTCCTGATGGAGCAGGCTGACTTTTTGAAGGGTAGTGTCACCAGGATACTCTTCACAGTATTTTGAGTTAGTTGTGAATTAAAAACAATTGCTAGTACCTGTGTGATAGGCCTTTAAAGAAAAGGAACCAAGAAAATGAAAATGAGGAGAAGCAAGGAGGAAAGAAGTTGCAGTTTGCATGTCCAGAGCTTTTAATAGTGCTACTTCTTCTTACTTTCAGGACAGCATTGCATTAAACCATGTACAATTCCCCATCACATAAAGTATTCTGATTAGGAAACATCTTGGAGGTATCCCATATCCTAGGGAGTGTTGATGGGGAAGTTTTGTGGCTGTGTGTATAATCATGTAGGCTTCAGAGCACACCTGGAAGTGCAGTATTTCAGATCTCTGTGTAATGTCTAGTGACTGAAGCTGAAGTGCCAGACAGGCTTTAATAAAATTCATGCAACTATGTGTTCTGTCTGGATGAAGTATTCCCCTTTGATCAGTTCTGATGCTTCTTTTAAGTTCCGTTTTTCCTAGTTTGTAATCTTAGGTCATTTGTATCCTTTAGCTGAGCACCTCACCCATCGATGTTTTATAATTTCTTCATTGCAAGCTATCTTGGTTTTGCTGAGATAGATGCAGAAGCATTGGCAACTGTTAAATATTTCATACTAACTAATGAAAGTGCTCTGTGGTGTATCACTGAGAGATGCCAAAGAGATTGTCATTGAAGTGAGTCTACGCCCTCTCTATGCCTCATCAAAAATAGCTTTATTTCTGGGGCAATACGTGTATGTTTTGTTCATGAACAATTTGTATACGCAAAGGTGGATTTTCCAGTCCTTAATGAAGGGAGTTTCCATTAAATAGCATTGCTAAGATTTGTCCTGTAAGTACAACTACCTGAAAGGAGGTTGCACTTAGCAGGGCTTGGTCTCTTCTCCCAGGCAACCAGCAGTAGGAGAAGAGGGCACAGACTCAAGCTCTGCCAGGGGAGGTTTAGGTTGAATATTAGGAAGAGATTTTTTACAGAGAGAGTGATCAGGCATTGGAATGGGCTGCCTGAGGAGGTGGTGGATTCATCATCCCTGGAGGTTTTCAGGATGGGTCTGGATGTGGCACTTAGTGCCATGGTCTAGTAACCACAATAGGGTTGGACCTGATGATCTTGGAGGTCTTTTCCAACCTGGTTGATTCTATTTATATGGAGACCTTTGTATGTGTCTTCCATCTGTTGTGGATGGACAGGATTTGGTTTGGATAGGAGAATTAAAGGAAGCAGAAGATGGGAAGATGATGTCTAGAAATTCTGTCTCTGAGTGGACAAGCAGTTCTGAAAACAGTATTTGAAATTTAACCAGAATTTGCTCTGTGGTACCAAGCAGAAGGATATGGTTTGCCTAATGCCTGGAGCTTACATAGTTGTGAGAATACTGGAGTTTTTCTGTTGATAGTATGAATAAAAGTTTTGAGGCTTGGCTTTATAAGCTGTTCTGGAATAAAGGAAAGCCACCCAGGAACTAAGGAGCAGGGCAGAGCTCTGCATTTCTATTGCTACTTCTTCCAGAGCACAAATGGGATGTTCATACAGAGACAACTTGTAAAGGGAAGTTGAGATGCTGGTTTAGCTGTAACCTTACCTGTTGCAGAGACTGAACACAGGATCATGGCTCCACACCTGTTGCAGTGAGTCAGATCATGTTTGGAGTTGGCAAGGGCTGTCAGTGCAGTTTACATTACCCGTTTTCTTGTAAAATAGGATGCATCTTCCTCTGGGGAAGGAGCCACTTTCTAAAGTATCAAGAACATGATGTTCATGGCTTGGAGCAGTTGCCCCATGAGGAGAGGCTGAGAAATGGGCTTGCTCAGTCTGGGGTATACAGCTCAGGGGGCACTGATAGCAGCCCCTGGTACCTGAAGGAAGGTGGTTAAGAAGGAGCCAGAGAGACAAGGGGCATCAGTTGGACCAAGCCAGAAAAGCTCAGATCATGCAAAAAGAAAACGATTTCCCCTGGGCTCAGGAAAGCCGAGGCATGGGCTACTCATGGAGGCTGTGCCAGCTACCTTCTGGGAGGTGTTCCAGTCCCAAGGGGGCACAACCCTTGGCAGCCCCTTCTGACTTTGGTGTTGAGTTTGCTGAGACAGGGCTGGACTGGACCAAGGACATCCCGAGCTCCCATGAAGCCTGAGCTGTCCCATGACCCTATCATTCCAAGAGCTGAGCCTCTGAAAAGTTGCTATGAAGTCCTTGTTAACCATCTATGCATGAAAAGTGTAAGGAACCTGTCGTGGTTTAACCCCAGCCAGCCACTGAACACCACACAGCCAGTTGCTCACTCCCCCACCAGCAGGATAGGGGACAGAATTGGAAAGGTAAAAGCTACAAAAACTCATGGGTTGAGATAAAGACAGTTGAATAGCAAAAGCAAAAGCTGCACACACAAGCGAAACAAAACAATGAATTAATTCACTGCTTCCCAAAGACAGGAGGTGTTCAACCATCTCCAGGAGAGATCACACATAACATTTCCTTGGGAAGACAAACACCATCACTCCACATGTCCCTCCTTCCTCCTTCTTCCTCTCACTTTATATACTGAGCATGATGTCATATGGTATGGAATATCCCTTTGGTCAGTTTGGGTCACCTGTCCCAGTCTCATCTCTTCCCAATCTCTCAGGCACCCCCAACTTCCTTGCCAGTGTGTCAGTATGAGAAGCAGAAAAGGTCTTGGCTCTATGTGAGCTCTGCTCAGCAATAACAAAAACATCTCTGCATTATCAAACCTGTGCCCTGCACAAATCCTAAACATAGCCCCATACTAGCCACTGTGTAGAAAGTTAACTCCAGTCCAAACCAGCACAGAACCTTATTTACCAGACTGAAAGAAGGCCAGTGACAGTACCTTAAATAAGAAATAACAAATAAAACAACATAGTGGTTTGCAGTCCCTGCCTTAAATATCTTGCTAATATAGTCTGCATTAATTAAATATGGTTAAATTCAATGTTGCGAAACAATTTCTATGTGTGCTGCATGTGCTCTTTTTGGGGCTCCAAATTTAATTCAGTTTGCTGCTTCTTTTGTTCACCAAGGCACAGTGCAGTACAATAAATATGCAGAGCTTTCTGTAAACATGTTTTGCTAAAGTCCTACTGTGATACTTATACTCTGTGTTCAAAAATGAACTGCTGAGCCTACTGCTTTCTTGGACGTAGGTATCATGCATGATGGTGTGATTTTGACATTTAAAAGAAGGGTGCCTCAGTGGGGATGGAGTTATTCTAAGATGTCTCACTTGTTTTTCTTCTTGGGAAGGTCAGGTAGTAGCAATTCTGTACTACCCTTCTGATGTTTTCTCTAAATGCCTTCTTATAAGAGCTGGAGTGCTGTGAAACCTCTTGACAGCAAAATCTCTAGAGAAGGCAGCCACTCACTAATATGTTATTAAGACTGTGGGTTGCTTCTGTTTAACAAAAAAATAGTGAAAAAAACTCCCACAAAAAAGTAAAATAGATATAGTCTCATTTAAACAAACATCAAGCAAAAAGCTGCTCTCCATGTTGTCAAAGCTGTTTCATAAGCAGTGATTGAACATGTGTTCCCTGAGTAACATAAAAGAGTTTGCATTAAGAAGCCAGTGGTGCTTGCAACCACTTCCTCGCTCTTCCCCGTCATTACTCAGAAGCTGTCAGTGAAAGTGCTTGCTGTTTACCTCAGAGAGCTTAAAAAAGCTTAAGAAGATGAGCGTGTGAGGGTTAGAGGAATATTTGTTTTTCTTCCCCCCTGAACTTGCATTTGTTTGCTGGAAAAGCTAGAATTGTGGAAGGAATTGAATTGAATAAAAATAAACCTTACCCATTCCTAATGGAAACAAGCTATTATCGATGTGGTTGGAAGCTCTCCACTTGAACATGGAAGGCATATAGCATAGAGCACGATGCCTTTAGGGAAAAGGCTCACTGAAGAGGCAATGGTAGCTTTTTCTGTTCTGAATTGATAGTTTTATTATTTACAGTTTGAAGAGAGTGTACATACTGTCCAAGCAGTTCCTTTTATTAATGAGTAACTCAGTTTTATGTGCCTTCTCTCCTTCCGGACTCACATTACTTACAGGTAGCTGGAAGTAGGGCTTCAAATAAAACAGAATAAATAGGATGATGTGCTTCTCAAACATGTTTCCCAAGAGGCTCTGTGTATTGTTTCTGTTCTAGCAAGTTTTGAAGCTAAAGGAAATAAATATTAAGTCATGATACTAATTCATTTACCTTTAATGATTATTAAAATGATTCCAAATGGAAACCTACTTGCTGTAATCACATTTAAGGAGAGACAATTTCTTGTTTTGAGCAATTTCTAATAATTCATGCATCTTATGGAAATTGAATGTTGTTGCAGAAACTTAGCTGTCTTGAAGAGATGTAATAAGACATTTGACTATATATTCACTGTGTTAATTAAGTGACTGGTTAACAAGCCAGCATTTGTAGAGAGTTAAATTTTGTCGTATAAAGAGGGAACAAAAACCACTGGAGGCCTCTTTAGAAAGAAGTAGAGATTGGTGAAGTGTCTACAGAGCACAGAAGAAAGCTGAACCAGTTTATCTAGCTGATCTATTTTGCACATCCACATGGAGTGATATGTGTCCCATGATTCTGACAAGCAAAAAAATTCAATTAAAACTTCACAACTTAATGATCTCAAAAGTTGCTTGTTCTTTAGATTTTTGTAAAACATAGAACTTGAATTCTATTGCTTAAATTTAAATAGAGATTTATACTCCGGAAGAATGGAAAGATGAGATTCAGAGATGCACCTTTTTTAAAAGAATGCTTTTTAACTATACTTAATGACTTGATTTGCCCTTACTACAAATATTTTAACTGTGTGAGTTTTCTAGATATCCATTTTGACAGGAAATGGTAATTTATTTTTAAAAATCTGTACCTTGGCCTCATTTTGGTACCTTTTCAGAATTTAGGAAAAATTGTGTAAGATTAGAAGTGAATCAATGCAAATTAAAAAAGGTCAATTTACATTTGGATGGAGCAGCTCCTCCCTATCACCACTCCCCATGCTGTTCCATTTAAAGCCACCAAAAGGCTGGCATTTCCATCCCATTCCTTTCTGTATGGGTACCTTTCAGGATAGGATTGAGTGTATTTGTTCCTGCTCTATTCTGGGTTGAGAACTGGAGAACAGAGATAACAGCCGGCAGTGCTGTCTCTGGAGCAAAGGATGTCTCCTGTAATCCCAGTTTCCTTGTTCAGACTTTCCAACATCAGTATTTCATAGAGGAGGAGAAGTGAGGCTGACAGCCCGAGCTGCCACCTGACAGGAGTCACATTTGATGTGGAGATGGCAGCAGATCTGTTGGTTGTGTCTGTGGCAAGTCCAGCAGTTCAGGCTTATAAAAGTAGAAGCCCATCAAAGGTGAGACATAATTACCATTTGAAATTAAGCTTTTCCCTAAATGGGGGTATTTGTTCAGATGTCTTACCAGTGGTTGGCAGGGGGATCTGGCTCCACTCCTCCTGTGCCAGTCTGAACTGCTCCAGCAAGACAGTGAGCTAGTCAATATACATAGCTGAACAAAATAGGTGCAGGGTAAGACCTAGTTCTTATTTTCTAGTGTCTGTGTTGACTTCTTCTATGTCTTGGGGCAAAGGCCTTGATAGCAGAATACAGAGGCATGCTGTTTTGATGGAGAGCATGTCTTTTTAAGGCTTGATCTCCTAAGAGAGAGTGTAACATCAAAAGCATGAGGATAGATGGCTCATCACTAAATGGGATGTGATGAGGGGGAAGATGCTCAGCCTCAGGCTGCATGGGAGCTAAAAACAGCTCAGTGGTGTTGCGAGCTGCATTTGCACAGTGCCAGCACTGAACCTGAGAGTGGCTGGAGATGTTCTGGGTACGTTCAGAGAAGCTAATCCTCAGGGGAAAAAAAACCCTGAAGCTGAGGAAAGAATATTATGGCATGTTCATGTCTGGTATCAGTATAGGAATTTCAAAAATTGATAAGAAAATAAGCATATGGACTGTATAAAAGGCACATTGGCTTATTTTGGGCAAGGAACATAGCAGACACTGTTCTCCTTTTTACATCTCTTCAGAAAGTGTCTTAGCATGTTTTCCTGTAGATTTGTGTCTCTGAATTTAGGGAGGGAGGGGGAGGAGGAAGGGAAGCTGAGAAGAGAGCGATGCTGGGATATGACAGAGCTTAGCATCAGTTTGTTTGCAAATGGAAGATGCAGAGGAGCTGCAGTGATGTGTTATATTGTTAATTATGTTTCAGTGCAAAAGCTGCCACTCAGGAGAAAAAGGTGTTTCCACTAACAGCTCTGGAGTTGTAGATCCTAGGAGAAATGCCTCTCTGCACTAATGTGATGCTTAGCATCTGTTGGTGAACTGTGACATCTGAAATGATACTTCTTTAGATAAAAATAGAGCTTAACTGTCTTAAATGTTCAACAAACACTTATTGCAACTCCAATTTGAATGTTTAAACTGTAAACAAAATATCAGGAAAAACCCACCACTAATTCTGTGGCATCTGCTTTCTGGAGGAATTTGCACCCTCATTTTCAAAATTAGACGAACAAAAACAACAGTTAATTTTCTTTTTTCATTGGATCATACTGCACTTGGTAATAAATCACTGGAAAATTGCTCATGAACTAACTGTCTGTGCTTCTTGCCTGGGGTGCTGAGTTTGCAGGATGTTCACTTGAATGCCTTGGGAAAGGCACCCACCAGTGGGAGTGGGCTGAGCTGTGGTGACAGAGCAGAGGGCAGCTCAGGGAACAAGCTCTGTGGCACGTGGAAAGGCTTGAGGACCCCTTGCTGCATGCTGTTTGGCCCTGGGGCTGTGCACCAGGGCTTTGACAATGGGCATCAATGACCCTGGACACAGGAGTGTGATAAAATATCAGGATGGTTTTGTTTTATAACCAGAATGGGCAGGATGCACCTAATGAAACTTTGCAAAAACTTTCGTAGTCTATAGAGGAGAATGGTGGCTGAATAAATGAATGTGCTTTGGTGACAGCAGTTGTACACAGATGTCATCTCATGTTTTGCCAGCTGTGACAGGGTGTAGGTAACTTCCTCAAGGTAGAGGACACTTTGAATAGCATTTTAAATCTTGGATAGCCCCCTCCTCCATTAAAAAATGAATGGATGCTATAAAAATATGAAGGCTAGAACATTTCCTCTGGTCATAAATTTCTCATAGAAACACTGCTCTGTATTCACCAATTTAAACCTGGGGCTGATACTGATGCTTGGGTTTAATAGGGTTCGTTAAAGTAACTTCACTATTCAGAATAAAATTGTTGTGGTGGTTTTGCACTACTTTGTACCACATGTACAACATGGAATTACACTATATGAGACTCCTCCTGTTTTGGTGGTAAAGACTATCTTATTCTTATCTCTACAGTTCAGGAAGAGTGGTGATGTTATACTGTACTAGTGGACCTCTGTAACCAGAAAAGATGCTGGTAATAAAACATGAATATCTGTAAGAAAGGTTATCTTAGCTATCAGATGCATCTGCCCTTTTCCCATCCACTAACCTGCTGTTTTAATGGCTCTGGGGTGGCACAGATTTGTTACTAATCCTTGCTTTGAATCAGCAGTGCCTACTGAGATAATGCAGGAATTGTACAGAGCTTTAAACTGATGGATGGTTCAGATTAAAAAAAACCAACAGCTAAAACCAAAAAACCAAACAGATTGAAAGAGCTTTTCTATTACACCCCCAAAATGATTACTTCAAATTCAGAAATTCATTTCAACTTTTCTTGCCTTTCACAACTTGATTTTGAAAAAGCATTTTTGCCATGTAACTCTGATATTTTTTCCATGTTTTTTTTCCCTCTGGGACTGAGTAGTGAAGGCAGCTATCCAATTAATCCAGACTGAGCTTCAACAAAGCCCAGATGTTGATATGTAGTGTCACAGTACTTCTCAGAAGTGTAGTAATTACCTCCTTCTCCACACCCAAGAGTGTGGGACATGGGGAAGAGGAGTAGGATCTACAGCTATTTGTCTACTGCTTGTTGTATTGCATCTATGGAGCATTCACACCATTGACTTTGGCCTCACACCCCACCTCAGCTTGGTGGCTTCATGGTCATTTGTGGCCCCAATCACTGCACAAGTCTTCAGCCTTTCCTCCAGCCTGATGTTGAGGCACATCTGGCTGTCCAAGCTGATCTGTGCCAGGGTCTAGGTTGTGACACCCCAAAGATCCCTCCACACCAAAGTTTGGTGACACTGATGGTTATGGGGCATCCTGCATTGGAAGTGTTCCTCTGTGGCTGGACTTCTCCAGCCTGTCTCTGCTAAAATGGGAAAATGTTACCTACTGAGTTGTGAGGTGAAGCCTTCAAACTGAAGAACAGAGTGTGTCACCAGGCAAGATTCCTGAAAGACAGGGGAGTTCATGTTCTAGTGAGGCAAATGAGTGATGTGCTCTGGATTCCGTTTGCCATGTGGGTGATAATAGAAATTAATAATTTGTGAAAAAGTTTATGACCCCTAAAGCAATTATTGGCATGCATGTAAAACATGCTGCACAAGGCAAGGGTTCTTCAATTGCACCAGCTGAGGACTGTTGTTTCACAAAATTTGTTTTCTCTACAGCCACCGGACTAATTCAGGTCTGTTCAGCTATTTTGGGTCACTTAGTAAGCAACCTGAAATCACACTCTATCAAATACAGCTTTCCTGGATGGGTAGTTTCAATGTATTTTCTTACTGCACAAAATCTCGGAGAAGCTATTGGCATATCCTGACTTTGATTTTTCTTTTTATAGTCATTTACAGTTTCAGATAAAATTGCCACTTGCTCTGATAAAGGACTTAGTGTGAACTTGTAGCTCATTCTCCTTTGACTAGGTTACTTTATCTGCATCAGTTTTTGATATCTGGCACTCATTTTTCAGCCTCCAATTCGGTAGCTGAAAGACCAAAATTCTAGGACAGTAGTTTATTTGTAGATGTTGTTCCCTTTTTCCTCTTATAGACACAATTTTCATATATATATTTTGACAGTCAGCTCCCAGATATGTTCAAAAGATACATCTCTGGAGAATCAAGTATTAGCTCATGAAACTCAGTAAGCATGACAACTGAGAGGATGGTGTAGCTGACAGATGCATCCTAAGAAGAAAATGTGGTAGGAAGAGTGTCAGGCACAAACTCCTGACTGTATTTGGGGCAGAGTAGCTTTTGTGCTTTTAACAGACATGATAGTTCTGCCAAATACCTGCTCTCTCTTCTCCTTCATGCTGCCCTAAGAATTCTTTGGAGAGGCAAAAAATTACTAAGGACAAATAGAGGACAAATATGAGAAGCTGGCTGTAGAGCTTGGACATCCTTCAGTGGGAATGGGCATGCTTGAATTGCTGTGGATGAATATTTTTATGATGTTGAATAAAGCTCTGAAAGGAACTTAGCTGAATACAGGGAATCTTGAGGCTTATGGCATGTGTCTCTTCATTTCTGTGAGATGTATCCTGCCCTATTTCTATTTCAATAGGAGTTTTATGCATTTCTTGGGAAGCAGACCATCCTTTGGAGAAGTTTTTAGCAGCTCTTTCAAGAAGTTTCTTGCCTCAGGAAGTATTTTTAGCTGGCTTTGACTCACAACTCACCAAGGCCTGAGGAATGGACCACCCAAGATTTGAAGGGTAGAGCCTTATGTTGGTACCTCTCTGCCTTGTGGAGGTTGAGGGTAAATGAGGGTGAATGTGGCTTCTGATATAATTCAGAATATCTGTTACAAATCATGCATGGCTACATTGGCCTCTGAGATTAATCTGCACAGCACAGAGCTATGCTGGCTCTGTTGGGGTTTTTTTTCTGGTGATGTCCTCCATACCAAGGGCAATTAAAAAAATCTATAGAACTGCCTGCTTGTTGCTGTAAAGCTGCATGGTTGATTGATGTGTCGCCTGACCACATCCTTGTGTAGAGCACTGACATATGAACTGTGTTCTGAATAAGCATAAGTGCTCAGTATAGGTAAAGGGAAGATTTCATTTCTGGAATGAACACAGGGAATGCTGTTGCTGTGCATATCTGAGAGAGATGGACCAGGAATAACATCTGGTGAATTAACATCAGAATTATGTTCACTTGCAGGCTGCTAAAAGCTGCACAAGTTGCCTTCCATCATTTCAGTGGTATACATAGCAGAGAGAAGGGCAAGAATGCCACCAAATTGCCTGAGGTTTGGTTTCACAGCACAGTGAGTCCAGAGGTGATCTTCAGTTCTAATCAATGTGATACCCAATGTGCCAAGGCTTCCTTCCGTTGTTTTATTTCAGGTTTGATCTCAGTGATACCAGACGTGAAATAACACGTGGTCAGTCACAGCCTGTTAGGTCAAAAGAAACGTTAGCAAATGCAGTTATAGAGCTGCGTGATGGATACCCTTGTGCTAACAGACACAAGGGTTCTTGTGCAGGAAGTTTGTATGGGGGTAAGGGAGGAGAAGGCACAATGATAATGTGACATGAAATGGGGAGGGGAGAATGAACAGTGGATTCAGCAGTGAATATGAACATAGGGCAGCAGTGCTCAAACACACTTGCTTTAGGCTTATCATCAAGGTTTCAGGCTCATTATTGCTCTGCCATTGACATCAGTTATGCATCTTCTTATTGTTATTTGCTACATGCACACATAAATATTGTGTTTTCCTAATGTGAAATAATGCTGTGTTTCCCCTACTGAGAGTAGGAAGGAGTCTTACAGGGGGGATTGCAAAGCACTTGTAAAAATCCTGTTTGGTGGATGAAGCTATAACGGAGTATGCAGAGGTCAGGGCTGGGGTTTAACGATTCCTGCTTTCCCTCTCCTGCTCTTTGCAGAGATGCTGTTGTTCCAGGGAGAGCTAAGATGTGC
This sequence comes from Acanthisitta chloris, assembly GCF_000695815.1. Taxonomy (NCBI): domain Eukaryota; kingdom Metazoa; phylum Chordata; class Aves; order Passeriformes; family Acanthisittidae; genus Acanthisitta; species Acanthisitta chloris. The sequence goes on from NW_008675232.1 coordinate 16,226, forward strand.
AGTCCCAAACCTCAGGGAACCCCTTGGGCTGCAGCTGTGTCTGGCCTGCACAGTGCAAGAACAAAGACTGAAGAAAGCCCTTTTCTGCTTCTGATGTCCCTCTTCGTCTCTTTAGGGATATGATTCATTGTTTTCTCTGGGACTGCCTTCCTCTCACCTTCAAATGCCATTCAGCCTTTGGAGAGCCCTGGTGTGAGAGCAGATTGCTTTAGCTGAATATTGGCAAGTGACCACAACCTGCAGCTGAGGTCTGGGCTGCTGACCCCATTTCCTTCTCAACACAGGAATTTAGTTTTGGAACTGCTGACTTCAGCTCTCACATCTATGCTGATGGCTTTATTTATGGCAGAGATGGCACATAAATTGTCATCTCCTGACTGCCCAATGTCAGAGATGTCTCTGTAGACAGGACAGCACGTGTTGATTCTTTGAGGCATTTGGCTTTTAAATTTCTTTGTCATCACCTTGCTTTAAAGAGCTCTGTTTTGAAGGTTGGTTGCTCCTGTTGCCCTTTCAGAAGGGCACCCTGCAGCACTGCAGGGCTGTTTCTGCAGTCACCAGCAGAGAGTTGCTGGGCTTCGGGGGTGATCAATATGGAAAAACCTGTGCATTCATCTCTCTGTGTGCATTAAATCTTAGGATTTTGCCATTCAAGCAGAGTGGAGGGGTCACACAGGTTCATAGGAAGACAAAATTGATAATCTTACATTCTTTTCTGATTGAGCTCTTTCAATCTCTAGAGTGCTTTTTCATTGTCTAATACTCTTTGAAATAAAAAAAGCCCACCCCAAACTGAATGAATAGTTAATAGGATCCTTTCCCATTTTCATCAAAAATCTGTAATGTCTTATTAGCACAAAATACCCTTCTAATTTTATGCTTTTGGATTCTGCCTTCTACCTTTCCAAAATCAGCAGACATATTTTCCTTGCTAAAGGAGTCCTTCTGCTCTGCAGGGGATTCCTGTGGGGCTAGTTGGAGGTGCTCTATCACACCTTTTTCTGGAGGTGGAAATCGGAGCCAAAAATGGGTTTTGTAGTCTTCTCTACGTTAGAAACTTGATGTTCTGCCTTGTCATGGAAAGGAATGGGTTTTCTTAAATCATTGTTGACTAAATTATTTGGTATGGAAATGGAGGGAAGTCTTGTATTTGCTTTGAACTGACATAATGGGGATTTAATTTGTGGGGAGTTTGTTTTTATTTTTGTGTTTTCCTCTAGAGCAGTTGAGAACAGTTGAACAGGTTCTTATCAAATGGCTATCTAGTGCATAGTATCTTGTTGCTGAGAGAGGTCAAAAATAAGGAAAAACACCATGACACATGAAGGTACTTCCCACTGTATATTTTCCATGTGTCCAGTGCTCAGCAGCTCATGGGTTACTTGAACCACAGTATTTTTGTGTTTAATAGCTGTTGATAGATTTTGCTTTCTTCAATTTTTTATGACCTCTCAATGTTATTAATTATATTCTGGACCTTTCATCATCAGTTTTCAAATCCAGGATGGATTTACCATAGACATCCAGAAACTGCTCCCTGAAGTCACCTGTATGACATCAAGCAAGTTCTGTCTTGGAAACAATAGAAATTTGTTGCTTGTTAATTTTATGGACATTTGCAATGCTAAGCTTGTGTGTAATGGAAAGCAAACCATAAATCAGTGGAGGTGTGTGAATTTGAAAAGTGTTGGTGAAGGCTGAAGCATTGTACTTGTGCTTCTCAGCACACAAAGAAATACTGAGGTGACAAAGGGTATATGAGCAGTGAACAGCCTTCAGATGATCTAGCTATTGATTATGGCAAAGGTATACACTGAGATGTGAGATGTCCCAGAAGAAGAGAATGAAACAGGAACTCCATTCTATTGAGAAGGAGAGCAGAGTTCCTTAATGTTATATTTGAAGATCTGAAGAAAATACATGTTAACAAAACATCTGAACTTGTGTAATTAAGACTCAAGCCTAATCACAGCAGATTATTTTTAACACTGTATCATTTAACTTAAATTCTTGGAGATCCCACATGAGAAGTGCAGATACTCAGCAGTTCTACAAATGAGTAAGTAATTTAGTATGTACTTATAGCCAGGACAGTTAAAGGAAAGTTGCTAAATTAGGCGTTATTAATACAGACAGACTTGTTTATGAGAACTTTTTTTGCTGTTGGAAACAAGTTGCTTTGGTGTGCTCTTTCTTGAATGTTTAGAACAGATAGAGAGTTTGAAATTATTATCAATAAGTAGTAATAACACTTTCCATAGAAAGGTGTTTTTTTCTCTGCATCTATGACATTTCTTTTGAAAGTAGTGGAATGCCCTTATAGAAGTTACCAGTTAGAAAGAACTACAACTGTAAGCAGATCTGGCTTAAGCAAAAGATTAACCTACCAAGCAGCTTTAAACATTTTTTAACCTTGATAAAGAAACTCCTGAAATGTCTTTTTTTTTTTTTACATAATTCACTGCAGATGATGCTTAAGGCACAAGTTGTTTAACTTCGTAGTTGCAGCATGGGATCAGAAATTGAATTGACCTCCATTATCTGTTCAGATGTAGAGGCCACATATCTCTCAGGAATGGTAAAAATGTGCAAATTGGTAAGCTTCACCCATTTTTGAAAGATAAACTTGTCAAAAAGGAGTTTACAATGTGGAAATCATGCCTGCCAAAATCCTTCATGTTCAGCATAGGCTGTGTGCGGAGGATTAAGCCATTGTGCATCCTCTGGGGGTTCAAGAAGGCAGAATTCCTTGCTGATAGTTCAAACCTCTACATAATCCCCTTCTTGGAGCTGGGTCCTGCAGTTGAGATCCTGGAAATGCTCCCTCTGACTTCAGCATGGGTTGGACCAAATATTCAATCCATGTTAATATCACATCTTTATTTTTTTAACACAGACATCTGTTTTACTTCAGAGCCTACAGAGACTGGGCACCACATTGAAATGGGGAAACAGTCCTCCAGATAAATACAATTATACTGGACCCAGGAGGAATTGTCGTAAAGGATTTTTTCATTTGAGAAACCTTGTCTACACCTCTCACAAAAAGGATGGATGAATCTCTAAAGCTGCTCCACATGCATATTTAAGTTGTCCTATAAAAGCAATGCACAGTCTAAATTGATGCCATATCTGTATATTTCAGAAGAAAGAATAAGTTCACCTCTTACAGCCTAAACGATGCTGTAATTGCAGCCATGGGAATAGGAAGCCTAAGGAGAATGGTTTGCCTGTAGGCCAAAATTTGGTTCCTCCCCTGCTGTGGAGCTGTACTCACCAGTAATCCTGTGCACCTCAGCAGTTTGCATCAAATTTCTTTCAGTAGAGGTCACCACTTACGAGGCTACTCCTAACACAGATGCAAACTCACCTGAAGGCAGAATGAGGCAACAGGTCAAAAGCCTAAGTGTGAGACCCTCCACTGTAAGCACATCTTTAGCAGTGTCTATAGGCTATCTCTTTCTGTGTGTCATGGGACAGAGCTGTCCCCTCTGGGTTACATTTCTCCAGACCATGGTATGGAGCAGATGCACTTGGGTGATAACCCTTTAGAGGTGCCTTCACCCCTCATTCTAAAACAAGCAGGAGTTAGTAGTGGTTATACCTTCTTTGGAAATAGAATGTGAAGAATAATCTAGCTAGCAGCTATAAGATACCATTTCTTTCTTATCTGTTGTCTTGCCAGTTGTCTTTTATATTTTTATCTTGAGAATGATTGGGAAAGGCATGGCTACCTTGGGGAAGCAGTGGCAGGTAAGTGTCTGGAAAGTCCACTGGTATTTGTCATGGCTTTCTAGGATGCATAAATTGGGCATCTGGGTCCTTAAGGCCATTCTCAGAAACAATTATCATTTAACAGCTCTTGGCAAAAATCACATTCAAATCCCCCAGAAGATTCATTTTACTCCAAATAAGGCAAATTATTTGAGCACAGACAGAAGCAAGGATGGGGTGGGGAGGTGGACTCTTAGACTGTGTCCCCCAGAGTTCTAAAGAAAGACTCAGGCTCTACAAGAATGGATGCCAGAGGGTTGAGCCAGACATCCTCCTTGTTTCATCAGATAGAGGCTTCTGCACAGTGCTCCTGTTGATGTGTCTCACAGGTGGGGAACAATCTGGATGAGGGTGAGGCCTCTTGGCTGGAACCGTGGGGGGAAAAAAGGGAGCTCGGTATGGGGGGTTGGCAGGGAGCATCTTCTCCTGTGACTTGCCCCTCTCATGCTCTCTGGGGATGTGTGGCTGAAATCCTTCCCTGATGCAGGTGGAGGAGAGGACCACTGAGCTGCAGCAGGTAGCAATTTCTTTTACATTTCACTGTTATAGAAACTGATGGTTGTTCAGTCAAAATTCCAGGTGTATTGTTACCATGAATCCTCTCTTAGGAGACTATTGTAAATTAGTAGTTTAGGTCACTTTAAGAATCATCATCAAAGGTATTAGCAAAAGCAGATTTAACCTAAATTTGTGAAAGCACAGCTTGACAAAGTTCAGTGGCAAGGTTCATTTTATGTCATACTACGTAGATAAAGCAAAACCAAATTAGAATCAGTGTAAAATGATTTACATGGAGACCAAGGGTGCAAAAAAGGTAAGGATGTAAAAGGTAAGGCAGATAGTCCCATTGAGTCATGATGTTGTAGGAGGACTCCCTTGGTTTCTAAACTCCTGTTGCAGCCTAGGTACAGCTGAGTCCAATCTTAGTCCCAGGTTTGGTCAGTGGTTTATGTCTAAAGGAT
>NW_008675232.1:20999-24710 GCF_000695815.1 Acanthisitta chloris
TTTTATATTTTTGAGCCTATTTAAGCAACTTCAGGCCATGCTGCCACCAGCAATGGGGTGCATCGGTGCCCTTCTTCCTCACTCCTTCAGAGAGATGTTGTTATTTTTGATGTTTACAAGTTAAAAATCAGTACAGAATCAGCCTCATTAATCACAGTGTGAAGACAAACCCTTGCCAGAAAATCCAGGCTTTATCTTTGCTTGTTGCTCTACTTTGAGACACTGAAAGAGGATGAGAAAAAAAGATGTCAGATGCATCTAGATGATAGTACTGAGACTCAGAAATTACCACTGGACTGGGGGAAAAACATCTTTACCATAGGTACCAGGGATGGAAGCCTGAATCTGAAGAGGGAGCTTGTAAAACAGACTTTCTGACTTGTTTTGCTTGAGGGTTGCAATTCTGATCCTGTTGGCTCTTTATGGATCAAATTTTTATCAAGCTGATTTCATTTCACCCGTATTTTATACTAGTAGAAAATGAAAATATATTATCACATCTAGTGGATTTGTATTTTTTCTTACACAAATAACTCTTTAGCAAGCTATTTATTTGTTATTTCTACTGCACAGCATCAGGGGAGAAAAACAGAGAGTCACAGTGTAGGTGTGCTTATGTAAAAATTGTATTTCTAAGGAAGCACTGAAAAATAAACCCCAGCCTAAAGGGCACATGCCATGTTCACAGCTTGGTATTTGAAGTTCATACACATATGGATAGTAACAGCCTTAACAGAAAGCATCAGTTTAGCATACATTTCAAAACTTGCAGTTCTGACAACTTTTACAGCATTGCTGAGTCAGCTGCATAAAGGTGAAAGATTTGTGATCTTCCTGTCAGCGAAAACCTACAAAGACCTGCTAGAGAAAGTAATGAAAATATTTGTGACGGTTTTGACCCTCACTGCTACCTTTTTATGATGACCCTTCATTTATAAATGGATATGGAAAACAAATGAATCATCATTTTCTGGTGGCAAGTAATGCTCAGCTTGGAGGTTGCACTGCTTGATTAATTAGTTATTTACGACAATGCCCTTTCAGAGCTAGGGTAGCCTGGCTTTGTGTGTTTCACTGCATGGATTACCTTGTAGTTTTTAAACTAAGGATTTGGGAAGGTCAGGGTTTGAGTACTTTCCTACAGGCTGATAAAGCACAGGAATCCACAAGCAGCTTTCTCAATCTCTGTAACAACTCGTTTGCACTTTCCTGATCTTCCTTAGCCACTTACCTTTGCAAAAGATACTGAACTTACTCAAAGTATGGTCCCTGATCCTGGCCAAAATCAATGGTTCTCTTCTGCTCACAATTCCTGTGCAGTTTGAAAACCATAATTGGGCCCTGGCACAGCTTAAAACCCAACAAACTGTTTCTGACTTCTTCGTTTTGTTTTTGGAGCATTACATTTCTGTCATTGGAGTCCGTTGCCCTGTTGAACAGTAATGCCATTTACTGTGAGACACACGTCAAAACCACAGCTGAATAAATGTAACTTCCACACTGTGAAAGCAGATTTAAAGCCAGACTTTCTTATGTGCTTGAATGCTCATGTTGACTTGTTAAGTGTCACTGACATTACAGATACCTGGTACAGCTGCTAGGAGTTATTTGCACGACAACATACTGAGGGCAGAAACAACTGCCACGAATGTTTACATATCACCAGTTCCTTTTATTTTTCTAGCTTCCATGCAACACACGTCTTAGTTCATCTCTGCTCTTCACTCTTCTCCTGAAACACACGTGAAGGTAAGGGCCAATATTATACTGAAATTGGAGACCAGTAGAATTTTTTCCTACCTAAGCAAAAGAAGTAAGATTTGACATTTCAGTTTTGATACATGCAAAGTGACTTATATATATCATAACCACACAGTAATTGCATTTTCTTTCTTATAAAAATCTTGATAGCACTTTCATTGAACACCAATAGTGATGTCTTTTTTGCTAACTGGCTATCTGATGATTTAAGTAGCTCTGTATAGAACCATCTCCCTGGAAATGAGTTGTGGGAGCATTTTCCTAATAGATTTTAGTGTCACCCAGATGAGCTGAAACAGCCTGTGGTAGCAGTTCACATATGTGCACATTATGTGTTCTGCTTGGTCAGCAGTGAGGGCACAGCAAAGGAGAGCAGGTTCTACTGACTTCAGAAGACTAAGGAAAGGATATTTCACCACCTCCTTAGACTCATTTAGTGTCTACTGCTGTTGTTTTTACACACATCTCCAGGATGCTGAAAGAATTTCTACGCGGATTTGTTACTAGCTTTATGGCAGTCAGATATTCAACTTTTGTCAGTCAGTGGCATTTACTGATTCAGTGGCTCTCCTGTCCTGAAATCATGTTGAATAAAAGAGAGGCACTGTCAGAAGAGATGATTATAGCTGTGACTTATTTGAAAAAGAAAATATAGATGGAATGGATGATGACAAAGATGGAAGACAGAAACAGTCTTTTTCAGAGGAAAATTAAGAAGCAGTAGACTTTCAAATAATGGAAGTAGCAGTAATTTGGGTTAGAATCAAATAGGAAATAGGAAGACTATGTTGGAAATACTGCTGAGGCTGGTTGAACTTTGTTCATGTGTTATTTGGTGGGAATGTTTATATCAGCCCACAGCAGTGTCCTTGATAGGATAACAAGAAGGTGGCAGACTGTTAAAACAGGCAAAGGAACAGTCCCAGCACAGATAGCCTAAAGGCTGTTAGGGTGGGACTGAGCTGTACAAAAAAAGCAACCCATCAAAAACCCCAGAGACATCAGCAACTTCACCAGCTCTTTGGCTGCTGGATGTGCTTGGAGGGCTGGTGGCAGAATGTACTTCAGAAAGTCACAGTGCCAAGCTGAGTGAAAACATCACTTCCTTAAACATATTCTTCTTATACCCACACAGAGAATACAATTCTAATCAATGACATTGAACTGCAGACTGGGAAAGCAAAAAGGGAAAAAGAAGCTGATGAAATTTCTAAGGTTTTTTAACATAGGGAAACCTGGTGTCCTGGGAAGGTGGGGAGGCACTATGATGGGACATACAGCACATATGACTATGAACATAAACATATGTTCATATTGTGTTTAAGCAACCAAAGCATGGCTGTATTCTCAGAAGCCACAGTTAATGCTCCGGGAGAAAAATGCAATGTATCATTTACATGCCAGCTGTACTTTGTTGCTTGTCACTCTTCTCAGCACAGAACCGTTGCCCTTATTTGTTTTCTGTCACTGCTATAAGCTGATAGAGAATGGGATAGTATGGAGAGCAAATAAAATAGAAGGTTATAAGGTAAAATTTAAATTTTTGTTATAAGAGCCTCTTCTTAATCTCAGCAAAAAAACTCCATCTGTGGTTTTCCAGGAGGCTGTTTCTTTAAAAAGATGTTTTCAAGATTGATTGGTATCAGGTGTCCACTGTCATGTGATGCAGGTGTTACTATGGTAACCACTCCACGAGTTTAGGTAGGATGTCAGAGGCTATAATTGTGCTTTAAAAGTCCAGTGCACAGTAAGATAACCTGCATGGAAATAAGCTGTAGCCTCACTCAGACCTAGGTCTGCCTGAGTAAATGTGCTGATTTGTGACTGCAAGCCATGGGAGATTACATATTGATGTTTGAGGGAGATCTCTTTCCCCTCTCCCTTTCTGTGTGACAAACAGGCATGATGGGCTCCACAGTAAAAGAGGAAAGACTAATCCTTTTGACCACA